>NC_090380.1:23834405-24134405 GCF_036365525.1 Heterodontus francisci | reverse complement strand
CCGACGGTTAATTTTGATGTCATCAGACAGTAACTCTCAAAAGTTGAATGGGAGAGGCTGTTTACAGGTAAAGGGACGTCTGGCAAGTGGGAGGCTTTTAAAAGGGAGATAGGAAGAGTTCAGGGCTGGCATGTTCCTGTTAGCTGAAAGGGCAAGGCTGGCAAGTTTAGGGAACCTTGGTTGATGAGGGATATTGAGGGTCTTGTCAGGACAAAGAAGGAGGCATATGTCATGTATAAACAGCTGGGATCAAGCGGGTCCCTCAAGGAGTATAGGGGATGTAGGACTACACTTAAGGAAATTAGGAGGGCGAAAAGGGGCCATGAGATTTCCCTGGCAGATAAGATAAAGGAGAACCCTAAAAGATTCTATATATTAAGAGTAAAAGAGTAGCTAGTGAGAGAGTAGGTCCTCTTAAGGATCAGTGTGGCAATCTGTGTGTGGAGCCACGGGAAATGGGCGAGGTCTTGAATGAATATTTCTCGACCGTATTTACTGTGGAGAAGGTCATGGAAGCTAGGGAGGGAACACCGATATCCTGGAGCATATCAAGATTACAAAGGAGGAGGTGTTGGAGGTATTGAAGCCCATTAAGGTGGATAAATCCCCAGGGCCTGACCAAGTGTATCCTAGGATGCTATGGGAAACAGGGAGGAGATTGCTGGGGCCCTGGCAGAGATTTTTGTATCATCGTTAGCCATGGGTGAGGTACCGGAAGAATGGAGGATAGCTAATGTTGTGCCTTTATTTAAGAAGGGCAGTAGGGATAAGCCAGCGAACTACAGGCCGGTGAGCCTTACATCAGTGGTGGGAAAGATATTGGAAGGGATTCTGAGAGACAGGATTTATATGCATTTGGAAAGGCAAGGTCTGATTAGGAATAGTCAGTATGGCTTTGTGCGTGAGAAATCATGTATCACGAATTTGATTGAGTTTTTCGAGGTGGTGATCAAGAGGATTGACGAGGGCAGGGCGATGGACATTGTCTACATGCACTTTAGCAAGGCCTTTGACAAGGTCCCGCATTGTAGGCTGGTCCAGAAGGTTCGAACACATGGGATCCAGGGTGAGCTAGCAAATTGGATACAAATTGGCTTGGTGATAGGAGGCAGAGGGTGGTAGTGGAGGGTTGTTTTTCAGGTTGGAGGCCGGTGACCAGTGGTGTGCCGCAGGGATCGGTGCTGGGCCCTCTGTTGCTTGTCATATATATTAACGACTTGGATGTGAATGTAAGGGGCATGATTAGTAAGTTTGCAGATGACACCAAAATTGGTGGTATACTGGATAGTGAAGAAGGTTGTCTAAGGTTACAACAGGATATAGATCAACTGGGAAAGTGGGCAAGGGATTGGCAAATGGAATTTAACGCAGACAAGTGTGAAGTGATGCATTTTGGGAAGTTAAACCAGGGCAGGACATATACAGTGAATGGCAGGGCCCTGGGGAGTGTTGTTGAGCAGAGAGACCTTGGGGTGCAAGTACATAGTTCCCTGAAAGTGGCAACACAGGTAGATAGGGTGGTGAAGAAGGTGTATGGCATGCTTGCCGTCATCGGCCGAGGCATTAAGTACAAGAGTTGGGACGTCATGTTACAGTTGTACATAACGTTGGTTAGGCCGCATTTGGAGTGCTGTGTGCAGTTCTGGTCACCGCACTACAGGAAAGATGTGATTCGGCTAGAGAGGGTGCAGAAAAGATTCACAAGGATGTTGTCTGGTTTGGAGAGCTTGAGTTATAAAGAGAGTTTGGATAGGCTGGGTCTGTTTTCCCTTCAGCGAAGGAGGCTGAGGGGGGACATGATGGAGATATATAAAATGATGAGAGGCATAGATAGGGTAGATAGCCAAAGTCTGTTTCCCATGGTTGGGGTGAGTAAACCTAGAGGGCATAGATTTAAGGTGAGAGGGAGGAGGTTTAAAGGGGATCAAAGGGGTAAATCTTTCACACAAAGAATAGTGGGTATCTGGAATGAGCTGCCTGAGGAGGCGGTGGAGGCAGGAACTGTAGCAACATTTAAGAGGCATCTGGACAGGTACTTGAATGAGCAAGGAATAGAGGATATGGAATTAATGCAGGCAGATAGGATTAGTACAGATAGGCATTATGGTCGGCATGGACGCGGTGGGCCGAAGGGCCTGTTTCTATGCTGTACGACTCTATGACTTGTGCTCCAGAAACAGCAGCGCCTCTTGCCAAGCTGTTCCAGTACAGCTACAACACTGGCATTTATCCAACAGTGTGGAAAATTGCCCTGGTATTTCCTGTCCGCAAAAAGCAGGGCAAATCCAATCTGGCCAATTACCACCCAATCAGCCTACTCTCAATCATCAGCAAAGTGATAGAAGATTTCTTTGCCAGTGTTATTGTTGTGGGATAAGCCACTTCAGGATCAGGAGTGAGCTGAACTTCGAAAAATCTTTATTACCAGCATGCAGGGAAGAGCCTTCAGCATGCCAAAATCTATGAAACAAGTGATGGTTCCAGCAGAGAGATTTATGCAGTAGCTTTATGTAAAACTAATTGGTTAATCATATATCCATATTTTGTTATGTTACTTTGCTTATACATTTTTCAACACTTTATAATATTTGTTTTGCAATTTCACCCTCCCTAATTCTATCTTTTAGAACACATAAACAGACCAAGGCCTCATGATGGAAAAGGTTCAGTAAAAGAAAAACAACTGTCGCTTTGTGAACTGTAGTAACCCTATTAGCCCTTCATTTTCCATATCAGTCCCTCCTGTTGGCCCCTGGACAGACTCTGATCCAGATGGGCAGAACCTTAACCATTTCCCCGGATTCTCTGTTGGCAGAGTTGCCCAGGGATCTTACTGGACCTCTGCAGGCATCAAATCCTAACAATTTGGAGTCCTCTTATAACTTCATAGGATATCCTAATGATGTCTGGCTTGGTTTGGAATGTCGTTCTGAACTCCCTTCTCTGTGGGTGGCACTAGGGTGGCTGCCATTGGGGCCTTCCCGTTAATGGACATCATTGCTAATTTTACCCATTGTAAAATGCACCTTAAGTAACAATAAATACCAAAGCAAATGATCAGGACGACTACTGATGTAACAGCGGCAGCCATTCTGCCTATTTCCCACCAATTGTATTTCATATGGCCAGCCATGGCACTGGCATTGGCTGAGTCGCCCAGTATTTTCGTGGCTAAGTTCACCTGCACCCTTCCCTTTGTGATGGCTTACCAACTTCGATCGAAGTGATCTGTGACTGTGGCCAAAGCACGTTGGGCTGCTTCTTGAGCCGCCTGCCCTGGTGCATCATCTACGTTCAGCTTATCATCCCACTAAGGCCTGAAGACCATACCTGTCGGGGTCCTTCCTGCCAGGCAAGAGCCTCCCAAGTGAATGAGTCTGCAACTTGGAGACAGAACGTGTAATTATTTGCACATACCAATCCTCCATATAGCTAACTTTTCTCATCAGTCAGGAAACACCACTGGGTTGGGGACACCTACTCGCCTTGAAAGCTCCCATCATGAACTCAACTGTAATCACTACTGCGGAATTCCAATCTCTAGGTATTTGAGTGTTACATGTGCACACTATATAATGTTGTTACTCAGTACAACATTCGTCTGTGGTTATGAGCAAAGTGCCATTAGTCCCACCTGCTACATATCCATATGATCCCACTCGATACACCATTGCACCCTTGACTACTTTGAGATTCTGTTGTATATCTCCCTGGATATGAACTGTTTTTACTACCTTGTGGTATTATCAGCAGAAACTTGAGCATGTCTTTCCTACCGCCACTAGTCAGTCGGGTCACTAGTAGTTCTTCTCTACCTGGTTCCAAATTAATCAAACTTTTTTAAAATTCATTCACGGGATGTGGGCGTCGCTGGCCAGGCCAGCATTTATTGCCCATCCCTAATTGCCCTTGAGAAGGTGGTGGTGAGCTGCCTTCTTGAACCGCTGCAGTCCATGTGGGGTAGGTACACCCACAGTGCTGTTCGGAAGGGAGTTCCAGGATTTTGACCCAGCGACAGTGAAGGAACGGCGATATAGTTCCAAGTCAGGGTGGTGTGTGACTTAGAGGGGAACTTGCAGGTGGTGGTGTTCCCATGTATTTGCTGCCCTTGTCCTTCTAGTTGGTAGAGGCCGCTTTGTCCTGGATGGTGTCGAGCTTCTTGAGTGTTGTTGGAGTTGCACCCGTCCAGGCAAGTGGAGAGTATTCCATCACACTCCTGACTTGTGCCTTGTAGATTGTGGACAGGCTTTGGGGAGTCGGGAGGTGAGTTACTCGCCTCAGGATTCCTAGCCTCTGACCTGCTCTTGTAGCCACGGTATTTATATGGCTACTCCAGTTCAGTTTCTGGTCAATGGTAGCCCCTAGGATGTTGATAGTGGGGGTTTCAGCAATGGTAATGCCGTTGAATGTCAAGGGGGGATGGTTAGATTCTCTTTTGTTGGAGATGGTCATTGCCTGGCACTTCTGTGGCGCGAATGTTACTTGCCACTTATCAGCCCAAGCCTGGATATTGTCCAGGTCTTGCTGCATTTCTACACAGACTGCTTCAGTATCTGAGGAGTTGCGAATGGTGCTGAACATTGTGCAGTCATCAGCGAACATCCCCACTTCTGACCTTATGATTGAAGGAAGGTCATTGATGAAGCAGCTGAAGATGGTTGGGCCTAGGACACTACCCTGAGGTACTCCTGCAGTGATGTCCTGGAGCTCAGATGATTGACCTCCAACAACCACAACCATCTTCCTTTGCATTAGGTATGATTCCAGCCAGCGGAGGGTTTTCCCCCTGATTCCCATTGACCTCAGTTTTGCTAGGGCTCCTTGATGCCATACTCAGTCAAATGCTGCCTTGATGTCAAGGGCAGTCACTCTCACCTCACCTCTGGAGTTCAGCTCTTTTGTCCATGTTTGAACCAAGGCTGTAATGAGGTCAGGAGCTGAATGGCCCTGGCGGAACCCAAACTGAGCATCACTGAGCAGGTTGTTGCTAAGCAAGTGCTGCTTGATGGCACTGTTGATGACACCTTCCATCACTTTACTGATGATTGAGAGTAGGCTAATGGCGCGGTAGTTGGCCGGGTTGGATTTGTCCTGCTTTTTGTGTACAGGACATACCTGGGCAATTTTCCACATTGCTGGGTAGATACCAGTGTTGTAGCTGTACTGGAACAGCTTGGCTAGGGGCGTGGCAAGTTCTGGAGCAGAGGTCTTCTGTACTATTGCCGGAATATTGTCAGGGCCCATAGCTTTTGCAGTATCCAGTGCCTTCAGTCGTTTCTTGATATCACGTGGAGTGAATCGAATTGGCTGAAGTTTGGCATCTGTGATACTGGGGACTTCAGGAGGAGGCCGAGATGGATCATCAACTCGGCACTTCTGGCTGAAGATTGTTGCAAATGCTTCTGCCTTATCTTTTGCACTGATGTGCTGGGCTCCCCCATCATTGAGGATGGGGATATTTGTGGAGCCACCTCCTCCAGTTAGGTGTTTAATTGTCCACCACCATTCACGGCTGGATGTGGCAGGACTGCAGAGCTTAGATCTGATCTGTTGGTTATGGGATCGCTTAGCTCTGTCTATCGCATGCTGCTTACGCAGTTTGGCATGCAAGTAGTCCTGGGTTGTAGCTTCACCAGGTTGACACCTCATTTTGAGGTATGCCTGGTGCTGCTCCTGGTATGCCCTCCTGCACTGTTCATTGAACCAGGGTTGGCCTCCTGGCTTGATGGTAATGGTAGAGTGGGGGATATGCCGGGCCATGAGGTTACAGATTGTGGTTGAGTACAATTCTGCTGCTGCTGATGGCCCACAGCGCCTCATGGATGCCCAGTTTTGCATTGCTAGATCCGTTCGAAATCTATCCCATTCAGCACGCTGATGGCGCCACACAACACGATGGACGGTATCCTCAACGTGAAGGCGGGACTTCGTCTCCACAAGGACTGTGTGGTGGTCACTCCTACCAATACTGTCATGGACAGATGCATCCGCGGCAGCCAGATTGGTGAGGACGAGGTCGAGTATGTTCTTCCCTCTTGGTTCCCCCACCACCTGCCGCAGACCCAGTCTAGCAGCCATGTCCTTTAGGACTCTGCCAGCTCGGTCAGTAGTGGTGCTACCGAGCCACTCGTGGTGATGGACATTGAAGTCCCCAACCCAGAGTACATTTTGTGCCCTTGCCACCCTCAGTGCTTCCTCCAAGTGGTGTTCAACATGGAGGAGTACTGAGTGATCAGCTGAGGGAGGGCGGTAGGTGGTAATCAGTAGGAGGTTACCTTGCCCATATTTAACCTGATGCCATGAGACTTCATGAGGTCCGGAGTCGATGTTGAGGACTCCCAGGGCAACTCCCTCCCTCCCTGTATACCACTGTGCCACCACCTCTGCTGGGTCTGTCTTGCCGGTGGGACAGGACGTACCTGGGGATGGTGATGGCAGTGTCTGGGACATTGTCTGTTCGGTATGATTCCGTGAGTATGACTATGTCAGGCTGTTGCTTGACTAGTCTGTGGGACAGCTCTCCCAACTTTGGCACAAGCCCCCAGATGGTAGTAAGGAGGACTTTGCAGGGTCGACAGGGCTGGGTTTGCCGTTGTCGTTTCCGGTGCCTTGGTCGTTGCCGGGTGGTCCGTCCGTTTTCATTCCTTTTTATAGACTTTGTAGCGGTTAGGTACAACTGAGTGGCTTGCTAGGCCATTTCAGAGGGCATGTAAGAGTTAACCACATTGCTGTGGGTCTGGAGTCACATGTAGGCCAGACCAGGTAAGGACAGCAGATTTCCTTCCCTAAAGGACATTAGTGAACCAGATGGGTTTTTACAACAATCGACAATGGTTTCATGGCCATCATTAGACTAGCTTTTAATTCTAGATTTTTATTAAGTTGAAATTCCACCTTCTGCTGTGGTGGGATTCGAACCCATGTCCCCAGAGGAATACCCTGGGTCTCTGGGTTACTAGTCCAGTGATAATACCACTACGCCACCACTTAGGCCACTAACCTCTGTACCTGGCCATGGTGCCAAATCGAATATCCTTGATATCCAATTCTATGTTGCCAATGAACTCTCAAGCCAATACATCGCAGGCCCGTCCCTTAGACTCTGAACCAGCCGAATTCATTATGGCTTCTCCCAGCAAAGTTAACCCTTTTACTAACCCTGTTCCTTGCAGATCTACGGCTGTGAGTGCATATTCTGTCCGTCAGGCTGCAAATTGCAAGCCTTTAGCACTTGCTATACGAACCACGAGGCGTAAGTGTTGATATTCAAAATACCCCATGAATTTAGGACCAAGTTAGTACTGCTGAATAGGCCCCCTACATCTCCAAATATGCTCTGCTTCTTCCTCTTCCATGGATTCTTTGTTCCAGGGGTTATCAGATTCTTATGATCACTGATCAGCTGCTGCAATTTGTGTTGTGCACAGATAATTGACTCGGTGGTTACTCCAGTTGGCCTTCAATGCGGAAATTAGACTAAAATTATAGATCATTTCTAATGTAACTGTGGTTCCCTGTCCTTGTCATGCTGTCCTCAGGAATTGGCACAGTATTGGGATAGTGCTTTGGCTTCCGATAACCACATGCTGCTAGATTAAAGCACCTTACGTCGGTACATCTGAACTGGTTAATAACATCAACACACAATTCTTGACAAAATTTTCTCTCGAGTCCCAGTTCCCGTAAGAATGGGGCAAATTGGTCCATCCTGATTGCACTCGACTCCCATGAAAGATATTATGTTTAGAGCATCATTCAGTCCGCACCCAACTCAATACTCTCCGAGTCCTCAGTTGCTGTCGTACGTCCCAATTATGTCTACCAACCCGTCTGAGCTATTGCTATGCTAAATGTTATATTGATCTGGCTTAAAGGTATTCCACAACCCCTTGGTTCTTTGCATGTCTGTGGTAGGAAAGACCATCCTACCGCATCATCCTTCGCTTGATTGGAAAATATTGTAACCTCGTCACGCCCTGGGTTTAGTAGACGGACTGTCATGCCGGGCTGCTGCATGGTGACTGCTGGGCTGTTCCTGGCCAGGTATGAATCTGGTAGGTGTACTGCTTGGGTCATGCGGGTACTTGGGTAACATCTAAGGTTTTATTATCCATTCTCCTTTACCTCCCTTAGGCAGTTATTTGTACTGCACAGGATGCAGACAGGTGTTCTTGTTGATGAGCATGGTGGGCGCCTCCCATGCTGCTGCAGTTGCCAGGGTAGTGATCATTATTGCTGTCCACTGGGCTGCCATTGCTCTTGTGGTTTACCTGAAATGAAATAATTGAGATCTGCTGCTGGCTGTCCTGTTGGCAGAAGAGTCAGACCTTAACCTGAGACCAATGTTTCCATCTGCTTCCTCTTGGTATGTCCAAATATACTCAAGTGTTGGTGTTCATCAGGACTGTGTGGGGTCCTGTCCAGCAGGGTGCCAGTACTGGTTTAGATGGCACTACCTGCGCCATTCCTCTGTCTCCTACCTCAGGGAGCTTGGGCAGCTTAAGCTCAGATGCCTGTCTGTCCCCCTCAGCGGCCTCTTGCTGCTGTTTCGCTTCTGCTTTCATACCTTGGAGTTGCTTGCACAGTTCTCTCACATGGTGTGTAATACCATCTTTTAGTGGTCCCATTTCACCACTCCCTCTTACATACCCTCAGGGAGTCTCCAGTCATGCAATTCATAAGGGATTAGTCCTAATGTTCGGTTAGGAGTGGCCAGTAGCCTCATCAGCACTGCTGGGATTACATCTATCCAATTTCTACCTGTACTCGCAATTGCTTTTAAGATGGCAATTTTTAAAGTTCGATTCATACGCTCTACTCTTGGGCAGACGTGCTATAAAATCAATTTGTAGATTTTCCCAAACACCTCTTGGTTTAGGTTGGTTTCCCATATGCACCTTTATGCCTTTCTTAACTAATCGAGGATAATTATTTGGCTGTTACTAACCTTTCGGATTTACGTCGGTAATACCCCTTTGTGTTGACTACTTTATCTTTTACAGTTTGTGGTTCCTCATCATGTGATATAAATCTACGTTTTGTGTTCTCAAGCTGTTTTTCACTGCTCTCAAGGTCTTACCCTTTTACTACAAGTAACCATTTTAAACATGATTTAATCTCCTAGCATCCCTCTACCTTGACATCTTGTCTATACTGTACCTATTAAGTTTTCCCACTTTACCATACTACAAAGAAGGGTTCCAATAAAACTAAATATTAGTTTATAATAGATTGATTTTAATAATTAGTATTCTGGTTCGTAACGTTTTAGTAACCTAATGATGTTAGACCTCCCTGGTTGAGGGGAAGGTATCCTTATTGACCCCTCATTAACTATTTTACTATTTTCAAGAAAAGCCGCGAGCTCTAAGCTTCATTTTTTGTAACGCACTTGTCGTACAAGATGCCTCAAATAGCAAAGCATGCAGACTCCTACTACTAATACTATGGCCTGGGTTAGTATCATAAACATGGACAGAGTCCGGAGCCATGGATGTTGTCCTACATTATTTTAGAGTCTCCCATCGTTGGGGATCGCCTAACTGTTGTATTGCCTGCATTCTACGGTCATTGTTCTGCATCATTTTACTAAGTGTTTCTGTGAGGTAGTGCTCCTTTCTATTCCAGGCTGCAGTATTGACTGCTGTACCAATACCCAAATATTGCCCTTCCTTGAGTCTCACTCGCCTAATCGGGGTGGCAACATTCATGGCCCAATCACACTGGTCACAAAAGAATCACATTACATTCATTACAATGTCTCAATTCTTCCATAATGCATGGACTTAAAAGATTCTCCAGTACTCTCTTTACCTATATTCATCTTGTGGATAATTCTTGCTTAAGTATTATTTTCCTAGCCCTTCAGCTGTCTCTGAACTTTACTCCTTTTGACCATTACCAATGTGTTTAATTTATCCTGATTATTGTAAAGTCATTTTCTCTATGGAGTGTGTGTCAATGCCTTGGTAATTTTAAAATGTTGTCTCACTCTACTGTCCATGTTAACCGTTTCATACCATGCTGTTGGTCAAGTTGCTACGCATGTCTGACACCTGTTCTGTGCATTTCACCATGCATTTTGCATGTTTGTTGTTTCACATGCAACAAATCACATCTGCACTCTTACACCGTTATCACAATATTCTGCCACGCATTTCCGACTCTCAGGTGATCTTATCGCAAGATCAATAAAGGGGGGGGGTGGGTGGGGTGTCTGTCTGATATCTTTGCTTATCGTCCTCTGGAGGTCCTGATGGCCAGACTATCAAATGGGGTTCTCTTTTTTAAAAAAAACTCATAGCAAGGATCCAAATATCTCCAAGAGAAAGCTATCAAATTACCAGTCTTATCTACACTTTCCTGACTTTCACTAGAAAGTTCTGGATTTCTTGGAAATTCTAATCTTTATTAATTTAATGGTTTGAATACTAATTTTACCATTGTCCCCAAAATTCCTTTTATTAGCTCTTGCATCAGACAGATCTAACTTCCAATTCCCATTAATTATAATTCTATTTCATTCATGAGCCTTTACAGTCCAATATTCAATAATATCTGAAACAGGAATCAAACATTTCTGTCTGATTTCAGCAATAACCATATTTTGTTTGTTCTTTATCTTAGATGACATTTTAGTTTCTTAAAAGTAACCAGGTCAATTAACCTTTAATAATTTAAACTTAGTTCAGACCAATGCTTACTAACTACACACAACAGAATAACATGTGCTTTTTAAAAGGAAAAGGTAAATTGTCATTTTTCATGTTTGTTCTTCAGGCGCCTTTTCGAATGACGAATAAAACCAAAAAACTAAAGAACAGGTTATTTGATGTTCTTACGACAAAAGACTTAACACCAGCCTCTTAAACAAACTGGAAACAGAATCTTTCCCATATCTCCTTGATTTATCCTTTCTATCCCTTAAACCAATTCCTGACATTTGCTACTTTAAAACAGTCAGTAAGGCATGTCTTTAATTTAAACTGCAAAAAGGCAGTAGCAGATTTCAAAGCAAAGTGTTTTAAAACTTCAAATTGGATTTCTACCAGGCATCTTCAAGGCTGAAACTCCTCTCACAAAATTGTTCATTGCCTTTTCACAGTTGCAAAACCAACTTTTAAAATAAGAATAAAACATTCCATCATCTTTAATTTAAAATGTAATTCAGTTTTTATGCCCTATTTCTGGTTCGCAATCTTGAATTGAAATGAACACGCTCGGCAATCGCTTTCACAATTTTTAATTCTTAACATCTTAAAAACGTTGATTCCTGTAGTGGGTTCTGAATTCGAAGTACCAAAAGTCTGCATTAAATTTCCCAAGTCTAAGGAGCACACAGGTTCAACTAGTTCACACCCAAAACATGACTCTTAAGTTCCAACAGAAATATACACGTGTAAATATGGACGAAGTAACAGACTTGTACTTTCAACATTTAAGCCAAACTACAAAGGGTTAACGACCATTAGCTCTACAGGCGGCACAGTTGCCCAGTGGTTAGCACCGCAGTCTCACAGCTCCAGCGACCCGGGTTCAATTCTGGGTACTGCCTGTGTGGAGTTTGCAAGTTCTCCCTGTGTCTGCGTGGATTTCCTCCGGGTGCTCCGGTTTCCTCCCACATGCCAAAGACTTGCTGGTTGATAGGTAAATTGGCCATTAGCATTTGCCCCTAGTATAGGTAGGTGGTCGGGAAATATAGGGACAGGTGGGGATGTGGTAGGAATATGGAATTAGTGTAGGATTAATTTAAATGGGTGGTTGATGGTCAGCACAGACTCGGTGGGCCGAAGGGCCTGTTTCAGTGCTGTATCTCTAAACTAAACATAAGCGCCACAGATAATATTAATTTGTGGAAGCTTCCAACATTCATACAGACTCCAACAAAAGACACAGCAACTTGCTTTTACTCACTTTAAATTTCGTTAAATTTTTTTGTTTAAGTCATCACTCTTTTCTCAACCCAATACCTCTCACTTTCCCACTCCGGCTCTCACCCTTCCATCACTTGTAACCCGTCTCTTTTCCTGGGACTATGCATGAGGCTCTTCACTTTTGGGAACACCTGCTTAGCAATCCCACCACGTCCCGTCAGTTGGTTGGGGTGCCTAAACACAATTTGCGAGGTTCTTTGCCTCAGAGGAGTACTGGCTAAGCACCCCCCCGCCCCACCCCAACCCCAGCATGCCAGTCTGTCAGCTGTCGGTGATCTGGATACAAGGTTGTCTCCTTACCCTTGTTCCTCATTCAGTTGCTTCGACCCTGTTCAAACGTTCGTGATCCCTGAGGTCCCGAGGAGGCCTCAGTGGTCAGTCAGACTAAACGTGGGATGGTATTAAATAAAATATATTCACTCTCTGGTGTCCGCTGTCCGTGGGGACTCTCCTTCAGTCGGGAGCATCAGTGCATCCTGCCAACTATGCCAAGTTGCTGTGGGACAAAAACCACTTCAGAGTAAAGAGTGAGCTGAACTTAGAAAAATCTTTATTACCAGCATACAGGGGAGAGCATTCAGTATGCCAAAGTCTCTCAAAGAAGTCATGATTACAGCAGAGATATTATATAATACTTTATGCGAAACTAATACAGATGGTTACTCATATCCATATTTGGTTGTTACTATTGCTTATACACTTCTTTTCAACACTTTATAATAATTTTCTTTGCAATTTTGCCTTCCCTAATTCTATCTCTTACAACAGATCAAGGCATCATGATGGAAAAGTTTCAGTAAAACAAAAACAACTTCAGCTTAGTACCTTAGTAACCCTATTAGCCCTTTATTTTCCACATCAGCTGCAAAGTGACACTTATTCTCACTGATGCTCAGCTTGGGTTCTTCCAGTAATATTTGGCTCCAGCCCTCATTTATACCCTTGGTTCATACGTGGACAAAAAAGCTAAATTCCAGAGGTGAGCTGAGAGTGACTGCCCTTGACATCATGGCAGCATTTGACTGAGTGTAGCATCAGGGAGCCCTTGCAAAATTTGAAGTCCATGGGAATCAGGAGGAAAACTCTTCACTGGTAGGAGTCATACCTAGTACAAAGGAAGATGGTTGTGGTTCTTGGAGGCCAATCATCTCAGCCCCAGGACATCACTGCAGGAGTTCCTCAGGGTAGTGTCCGAGGCCCAACTATCTTCAGCTGCTTCATCAATGACCTTCCCTCCATCATCATGTCAGAAGTGGGGGTGTTTGCTTATGATTGCACAATATTCCGGACCATTTGCTACTTCCCTTGTCCGTGCCTGCATACAGCAGGACCTGATCAAATGTTACATCACTTTTCAAGAAAGGAGGTAGAGAGAAAACATGGAACTTACAGGCCAGTTAGCCTAACATCAGTCGTTGGGAAGATGCTGGAAACTATAATTAAGGAAGTCTTAACAATGCACTTGGAAAAGCATAGTGTAATTAGATCAAGTCAGCATGGTTTTACTAAAGGGAGATCCTGTTTGACAACTTTATTTAAAGGGAGATCCTGTTTGACAACTTTATTAGAAGTATTTGAGGATGTAACTAGTAGGGTAGATAAAGGGGAACCAGTAGATGTAGTAAACCTGGATTTCTATAAGGCATTTGATAAGGTTCCACATAAAAGATTAATAGGCAAGATAAGGGCTCAGGGTGTTGGAGGTAATATGTTAGTATGGATAAAGGATTGGTTAACAGGAAGCAGAGAGGGGGCTTAAATGGGGCATTTTCAAATTGGCAGACAGTGAATAGTGGGGAGCTGCAAGGATCAGTGGTGGGGCATCAGCTATTTACACTCTACATTGGGATGAAGAATCGGAGAGTAATGTATCTAAGTTTGCTGATGACAAAGCTCGATGGGAAGGTAAGCTGTGCGGAGGACATAGAGAGGTTGCAAAGAGATATAGATGAGTTAAGTGAGTGGGCAACAAGATGGCAGATGCAGTATAATGTAGACAAGTGTGAAGTTCACTGGTTGTAAAAATAGAAAAGCAGAATATTTTTTTAAAAGATGTGAAACTGGTATGTGTTGTTCAGAGAGACTTGGGGGTACTCGTACAAGGAAGGCTACTAGGAAGGGAAATGGCAGGTTGGTCTTTATTGCAAAGGGATTGGAGTACAGGATAAATATGTCTTACTAAAATTGTACACTGCTTTGGTGAGACCACATCTGGAATACTGTGTGCAGCTTTGGTCTCCACATTTAAGAAGGGATATACGTGCATTGGAGGTGGTGCAGTGAAGATTTGCTAAATTGGTCCCAGGGATGAGGGGGGTTGTTTATGATAGGCTGAGTAAATTGGGCCTATAATCTCTGGAGTTTAGAAGAATAAGAGGCAATCTAATTGAGACATACAAGATTGTGAAAGGGCTCGATAGGGTAGAAGCTGAGTGACTGTTTCCGCAGTTTGGGGAATCTAGATCGCGGGGGCACAGTGTCGGGATAAGGGGCCGATCATTCAGGACTGAGATGAGGAAAAATTACTACCCCAAAGGGTTGTGGATGCTCCATCGTTGAATACATTTAAGGCTGGGATAGACAGATTTTTGGTCTTGCAGGGACGCAAGTGATATGGGGAGCGGGCAGGGAATCGAAGCCCATTATCTGCCGGAGCAGACTTGATGGGCCATATGGTCGCCTTCTCCTGTTTTTTGTGTTTGTGTGATCAACTTTCAGGCTTGGGCTATTATATGGCAAGTAACATTCATGTCACACAAATGCCAGGCAATGACCATCTCCAACAAGAGAGAATCTAACCATCTCCCCTGGATGTCAAATGGCATTACTATCGCCAAATCCCCATCAACATCCTGGCGGTTACCATTGATCTGCAACTTAACTGCACCAGCCATAAAAATACTGTGGCTGCAAGAACAGGTCTGAGGCTGTGAATTCTGTGGTGAGTAACTCACCACTTGACTTCCCAAAACCTATCTGCCATCTACAAGGCTCGAGTTAGGAGTGTGATGGAATAATCTCCGCTGGGCTGGATCAGTGCAGCTGAGTGAATGGTGGTGAACAATTAAACAACTACCTGGAGGAGGTGGCTCCACAAATATCCCCATCCTCAATGATGAGGGAGCCCAGCACATCATTGCAAAAGATAAGGCTGAAGCATTTGCAACAATCTTCAGTCAGAAGGGCCGAGTGGATGATCCAGCTCAGCCTCCTCCTGAAGTCTCCAGCATCACAGATGCCAGTCTTCAGCCAATCTGATTCACTCCGTGTGATATCACAAAAAGACTGAAGGCACAGGATTCTGCAAAGGCTATGGGCCCTGACAACTTTCCGGCAATAGTACTGAAGACCTGTGCTCCAGAATATGCCGTACTCCAGAACTCGCCTTGCCCCTTGCCAAGTTGTTCCGATACAGCTACAATACTGACATCTACCCAGCAATGTGGAAAATTGTCCAGCTATGTCCTGTACACAAAAGCAGGACAAATCCAACATGGCCAATTACCGCCCCATCATCACTCAATCATCAGTAAAGTGATGGAACATGTCGTCGACAGTGTTGTCATGCAGCAATTGCTTAGCAATAAACCTCTTCACTGACGCTCAGTTTGGGTTCCGCCAGGGTTACTCAGCTCCTGACCTCATTACAACCTTGGTCCAAAAATGGACAAAAGAGCTGAACTTGAGGTGAGGTGCGAGTGACTGCCCTTGACATCAAGGCAACATTTGACTGAGTATGGCCTCGTAGAGCCTAAGCAAAACTGGTGTCAGTGGGAATCGGGGAAAATTCTCTGCTGGTTGGAGTCATACTTAATGTAAAGGAAGGTGGTTGTGGTTGCTAGAGGTCCATCATCTTAGCTGCAGAACTTCACTGCAGGAGTTCCTCAGGGTAGTATCCTAGGCCCAACCATCTTCAGCTGCTTCATCAATGACCTTCCTTCAATCATAAGTGAGTCAAGGGGTGAGTTACTCGCTGCAGAATTCCTAGCCTCTGACCTGCTCTTGTAGCCACAGTATTTCTTTGGCTACAGTTCAGTTTCTGGTCAATGATAACCCCAGAATGTTGATCGTGGGGGTTTCAGAGATTGTAATGCCATTGAATGTCAAGGGGAGGTGGTTAGATTCTCTCTTGTTGGAGATGGTCATTGTGTGGCATGAATGTTACTTGCTACTTATCAGCCCAAGCCTGGATATTGTCCAGGTCTTGCTGCATTTCTGCACGGACTGCTTCAGTATATGAGGAGTCACGAATGGTGCTGAACATTGTGCAATCATCAGCGAACATCCTGCGGCGAGTAACTCCACCCCTGACTCCCCAAAGCCTGTCCACCATCTACAAGGTGCAAGTCAGGAGTGTGGTGGAATACTCTCCACTTGCCTGGATGGGTGCAGCTCCAACAACACTCAAGATGCTCAACACAATCCAGGACAAAGTAGCCCACTTGATTGGCACCCCATCTATAAACATTCACTCCCTCCACCACTGACGCACAGTGCAGCAGTGTTTACCATCTACAAAATGCACTGCAGCACCTCACCAAGGCTCCTTAGACAGCACCTTCCAAACCCCTGACCTCTACCAACTAGAAGGTCAAGGGCAGCAGATGCATGGGAACACCACCAACTGCAAGTTCCCCTCCAAGCCACACACTATCCTGATTTGGAATTATATCGCCGTTCCTTCACTGTCATTGGGCCAAAATCCTGGAACTCCCGAACAGCACCGTAGGTGTACCTCCCCAACATGGACTGCAGCGGTTCAAGAAGTCAGCTCACCACCACCTTCTCGAGGGCAATTAGGGATGGGTAATAAATGCTGTCCTAGCCAGCCACCCATGAACGAGCTTTTAAAAAAAAAAGAGCTACAACAGCCTTCAAGAAGCATGACACCATCCAGGACAAAGCATCCTGCTTGATTGGCACCCCTTCCAACATCTTAAAGAATCACTCCACGCACTGCCAGCACACTGGCAGCAGTATCTACAAGATGCATTACAGCAACTTGCCAAGGCTCCTTCCACAACACCTTTGAAACCCTCAAGCTCTAGCATCTAGAAGAACAAGGGCAACAGACACATGGGAACACTACCACCTGCAAGTTCTCCCCCAAGTCATGCTCCATCCTGATTTGGAACTATTTCACTGTTCCTTCAGCCGCCTTGGTCAAAATCTTGGAGCTCCCTCCCTAACGGCACTGTGTGTACCGACATTCACTTCTCAAGGACAGTTAAGGTTGGGCAATAAATGTTGACCTTGCCAGATCCCATGAATGAATATTAAATGCTAATTTTTGCACAGCTAAATCCCACAAACAGCAATTTGATGACCGGATAATCTGTTTTTGTGGTGTTGTTTTGAGGGATAATTATTGGCCGGGACACTGGGGATAACCCCTTTGCTCCGATTCAAAATAGTGCCATGGGATCTTTTATGTCCACCTGAAAGAGTAGACGGATGATGCCACCTCTGACAATGCAGTACTGAAGGAGTGCTGCACTGGAGTGGCAGCCTAGATTGTTGTGCTCAAGTCTTGGAGTGGGACTCAAATCCATGACGTACTGACTCAGAGGCAAAAGTGCTTCCAACTGAACCGTGGCTGACACAATATATCTGTGTTGATGGAGTGACATGAAGTAAGATGGAAGGAGGCTCGAGTGGAGCATAAACACTGGCAGAGACCTATAGGTATGTTTATGTGTTGTAAAATTCTATGATATGTGACACCAGTCTCTCACTGAATGGTTAACCCAATGCACTCCAGGCAACTGGTGATGTACAATAAATACTGCTTTTCTGGCATCAGCCACATCTGGAGAACAAAATTCTTCCTAAATCATTAACAGCCATGTTTTCTCACCACTCCATTTTCTACATCAATTAAATTTGTAGCACAAAACAGCTCGACTCTTCTCAAAATAGCTCACAGACTTACTAATTAGTTCAGCCACCACATTTTTTGAAACATAAAAGGGCTTTTGCCTTTATCAGACCTCTGGCTCACCTTCTCCTTCCTCCCACAGTTCCCATTGTCTCTCTGAGTTCGATCTGATTTGTTTTCAGAATTCTGGCACCGTCTCACTATCCCTCTCCAACCTTTTTACCTCTCTGTATTCTCTGCTGTGTTGTGTGCTTGCATAACTAACTGACTGAAAGAAACATGGTATAAATTTTCTTCTTGGCAGTTCCGGCTGCTGCTTCTAGCTCAGATTGAACAGCCAAGGACTCGCACAGTAAGCTCACACTATGCTCACCATATTAGAGTCCATTGTGCACTTTCATCTGAGGAGCAGGGGGGTTGGCTGTACTGAAGGTGGCAGATCTTTTAATCACCATTTGTTACCTCTGTCTTCAACAGCCTACAATTTTCTCACCGTTTATTTTCTTCGCACTTGACGCATTTCCCCTTTCACAAAAGGTAGTTAGGAATTCCTTCTCCCTCATTTCTCATATACAGCATCGAAGGACTTACAGGGCATAGTTGTCGTAATGGAGAAGATCGAGACCAATACGGTAAGTGAGTGTTTTTAGAATAAAAGCTTACAAGGGTGACAATTAACAGTGCCGTGCATTAAAAGCTCACTATGTAAAACTCTTTAGCAATCACAGGTTCTCTATTGGCCAGTATCTGTTTGGATTTTTTTTTTATTCGTTCCTGGGATGTGGGTGTCGCTGGCTGGACCAGCAATTATTGCCCCATCCCTAATTGCCCTTGAGAAGGTGGTGATGAGCTGCCTTCTTAAACCACTGTAGTCCATGTGGGGTGGGCACACTTACAGTGCTGTTAGGAAGGGAGTTCCAGGATTTTGACACAGCAACAGTGAAGGAACGGCGATATAGTTCCAGGTCAGGATGGAATGTGGCTTGGAGGGGAACTTGCAGGTGGTGGTGTTCCCATCCATTTGCTGCCCTTGTCCTTCTAGGTGGTAGAGGTCACGGGTTTGGAAGGTGCTGTCTAAGGAGCCTTGGTGCGTTGCTGCAGTGCATCTTGTAGATGGTAAACACTGCTGCCACTGTGCGTCGGTGGTGGAGGGAGTGAATGTTTGTGGATGTTGTACCAATCGAGTGGGCTGCTTTGTCCTGGATGGTGTCGAGCTTCTTGAGTGTTGTTGGAGCTGCACCCATCCAGGCAAGTGGAGAGTATTCCATCACACTCCTGACTTGTGCCTTGTAGATGGAGGACAGGCTCTGGGGAGTCAGGAGGTAAATTGCTCTCTGCAGGATGCCTAGCCTCTGACCTACTCTTGTAGCCACAGAATTTATATGGTTACTCCAGTTCAGTTTCTGGTCAATGGTAACCCCCCAGAATGTTGATAGTGGGGGATTCAACGATGGTAATGCCATTGAATGTCAAGGGGAGATGGTTAGATTCTCTCTTGTTGGAGATGGTCATTGCCTGGCAGTTTTGTGGCATAAATGTTACTTGTCGCTTATCAGCCCATGCCTGGATATGTCCAGATCTTGCTGCATTTCTACATGGACTGCTTCAGTATCTGAGGAGTCGCACAGTGTGCAATCATCAGCAAACATCCCCACTTCTGACCTTATGATTGAAGGAAGGTCATTGATGAAGCAGCTGAAGATGGTTGGGCCTCGGATACTACCCTGAGGAATTCCTGCAGTGATGTCCTGGTGCTGAGGAGATTGACCTCCAACAACCACAACCATCTTCCTTTTGCGCTAGGTAAGACTCCAACCAGCGGAGAGTTTTCCCCTGATTCCCATTGACTCCAGTTTTGCTAGGGCTTCATGATGCCATACTCGGTCAAATGCTGCCTTGATGTCAAGGGCAGTCACTCTCGCCTCACCTCTTGAGTTCAGCTCTTTTGCCCATGTTTGAACCAAGGCTGTAATAAGATCAGGAGCTGAGTGGCCCTGGCAGACCCAAACTGAGCATCAGTGAGCAGGTTATTGCTAAGCGAGTGCCGCTTGATAGCATTGTCGGCGACCCCTTCCATCACTTTATTAAGCATTGAGAGCAGACTGATGGGGCGATAATTGGCTGGGTTGGAATTCTCCTGCTTTTTGTGTACAGGACATACCTGGGCAATTTTCCACATTGCTGGGCAGATGCCAAGGTTGTAGCTGTACTGGAACAGCTTGGCTAGTGGTGCGGCAAGTTCCGGTGCACAGGTCTTCAGTACTATTGCTGGAATGTTGTCAGGGCCCATAGCCTTTGCAGTATCCAGTGCCTTCAGTCATTTCTTGATATCACACGGAGTGAATCAAATTGGCTGAAGACTGGCATCTGTGATGCTGGGGATTTCAGGAGGAGGCCGAGATGGATCATCCACTCGGCACTTCTGGCTGAAGATTGTTGCAAATGCTTCAGCCTTATCTTTTGCACTGATGTACTGGGCTCTGCCATCGTTGAGGATGGGGATATTTGTGGAGCCACCTCCTCCGGTTAGTTGACTTTATGGTGGAAGGAAGGTCATTTGATGAAGCACCTGAAGATGGTTGGGCCTAGCACGCTACCCTGAGGAACTCCTACAGTGATATAGGTAGTACATATGTTAAAGTTGTTATCAATGGGAAATGAGGCTTTTTCAGTGAGACTTGATAGTATTTTGTCAACTAATAACCAGTTTATTTTTGAAAACCCTTGGGTTCCCTTCTTCCATAAACGATTGCTTGACCTGGAATATGCAGCAATGATGAGTTGAGGGTAATTATTGCACAGCTGCAATTTGTTTTCAAAAGAAAAATCAGCAAAACTAGTTTGGGCAAGTGTCAAGATTAATGCTGGAAAGGTTCCTCCCCTTTTTAAGATCAGAGTATTGCTTTTACATTGGAATGGATGTAGGTTTTGCTTGTATATGCAGGAAGTCATTTCACCCAATCCCCCAAATTAGTTTTCATGTGTTGACATGAAGGTATGGTGGAAGTTCTTTCAAGTGTGCTCACATTTCTATTCAGGTGTACTTAACATTTTCCGTTTCAAAGAAGTTACATGATTAAGGTCTTTTGATGTGATGAATAGTTTCTGAAGGAAGTAGACAAATCTGATGAAATAATTGCTGTGTACAATTGGGTGTTCACTTCTCCTTTCTTGCAGATGTTGATTCCTTAAGTATTTTCTAAAAATGGTGAGTCATTTCTCTCTGTCCCAACACGTTCTCTGCTTCGCACCCTGTGCTACATCTCTAAGACCTTCAGAATTCTCCCTGAAACTTATCTGATGGTGCTTTCAGCCACCTCTCCACTGCAGCTCAGGTCCAAGTGTGAATTGTGAAGCATTTTGGGATGTTTTGCTCTATTAAAGACACAAAATAAATGAGTGCGTCTTGATGGATATGATTTTCTCCCTTTTTGTTGGGGGATGGGGGGAAGGGAGAGGCAACAGACACCTGCGCACATACGCGCAGTGTACGCAACAGCTGGAAATTCTAGTACTCCGGTCAAGACTTCAGGCAGAAACGCAGACCTGTCTGAAGGAAACATTTTGAGGCATTTTGAACAATAACCAAATTTGTTAGTTAGGTTTTGTGATTTGCACCCCACCCCCCAAATTGTGCAATTCTTTTGTTTGATATGTTATAGATGCTGTATTTGCTCATCTCTGGAAAAAACGCCAGACAAAAACTGTCTGAAGAAACCATTCGAAGTGAATGACTGAATGGTTTGCTTTCTCATTATTAGCTATTGCTGGCTGCCCATTTTTAATTTATAGAATTTGATCTTCGTGATTGGTGGCCTTCATTCCTGTTTTCTTTGCTGGTTGGTAGGTTCTTTTCCTTACTGTTTTATGAATATGAAATTTGAGCCAAATCTGATGCACCTTTGCACATCGCTGGCATGATGGTGTAATGGACAAACCATATGCTAATTGCCCCATTTTTACATATGATCATCTACCCGTGACAGTGCTTAGAATGAGTAGGTATATGCTGAAGAATGGCACTTGCGAGTAGGTGCTCAAGGCAAGACTTTGAATAGATCTAAGATGCATATAGATGTTTTCGGTAAGGTTAAGAAACTTTGGAATAAAAACAGAAAGTGCTGGAAATACTCTGCAGCATCTGTGGAGAGAGAAGCAGAGTTAACATTTCAGGTTTGTGACCTTTCATCAGAAACTTTGACCGGTCATAAGAGGCTATTTTGTTCTGCAACCAATATATTCAGAAGCACTTCTCTGGTGCTCCTTTTTAAAAGCAAATGTTGGAAGACTTGCAGTGAGACTTGCATAAATGCTGAAGATGACAAGAACATTTTTATACTAGTGTCCCAATTCATGCCACTGTTAATGAAGGTATGTTCTGTGCTTGCATACTGTAAACCGTGGTGCCGAGTCAACTCCCCCTTGGCCCCTGTATTCCCTTCACTCACTTGATCCTGGCCGTCACGTGGGATTAAGTCCTCTTAATTCAGGTTCAGGCTGGGTGTTTGGGATATCGGGTTACAGGAGAGCCACCCTCCAATTAATCCACCGGCTATAGTTAATGTCTTAGTACAAAGAGGAGGAAACTCAGTCCTTTCTTTAACTATCAATATAGTTTATTCACATTGTTGTACAATGTAAGAATAAGGCTTATACACTTGGTTAGACAAAAGCATGCAACTCAAACTGGGTTATACAGTTAATAACAAAGCTAACTAGAATTGATAAGCACACCCACTGGGTTCCTCTGACCTTTCCCTGACCTAGTCACAGAAAACAAAGGAAAATACCCGAAAAAGGGGAGAGCTGATGCTGGCCAGGCGTTCTGTTCTCTCTCTCTTTTACGTCGTCGCCACGTTCTTCACGCAGGGTCTTCCACTTCCGCGATGGTTGGCCTCTGGAGTTTCTCGCTGGCTCTATGCCCGAGATTCTCTATTCTTATTCTCTTTCTTATCTCTTCAAAACTGAGCTGTCTCTTTCCAGTTGGTTTAAGCCTGCTCACCTCGTTTGTATCTTCTCCTAATTGGCCCAGGCCCAAAGACCCCGGTATCACACTGTGTCCAAATAAGGCTCTTTTCCTGTGATCTCTCCTTTGTCTTGTCCCATAAATTAATTAGTTCAAACTGGTTTTTACCAGCACAGGCCAGTGTCTGAGCTCCAGGTTACTATAGTTCATGAACAATCCAGCAGTTTGTAACAGATTCTGTACTACTTGCAGCTCCTGGCCAACAATACAATTGTCTGGTTCTGCTACAGCACTGTATATGAATTTAAAGACAGGATCCTCTGCAGTTATTTAACTTCCAGTGTGTTGAGTTGTAAGAATTGCAAAGGCAAGTTAGAACTCATTAATTTTTTCAAAGTTTAACTCTAGCCAATTAAATCAGAATTGTTCTGCCATATCAGGCACCAGCCATTTGATGTTGTTGTCCTGGTAACAAAACATCAACGATTTCTGTCAGACCAAGTTATATTAGGTTTAACGTATGTCAGAGAAGAGTGAACAATGGTCTTATTTATAACAAAAGGACTCAGTTTCTGGCCTGAGCAAATGATCAAACATGAGAGCATATTGTAATTATGTAGAGAGATGTAATGGCAAATACTGGCCGAGCTCTTTTGATGGTTTGGTTGGTGTATTCCTGCGCTGTCAAAACCCAACGTTCTTGAGGTCTGTATGTGATCAGCGTCCGGTAGGGGAAGGGACAGTTCCGTATATGTGAAAGTGTCCCCAAATCAGTAAAGAAGTTGTGGTAACACAATGGCTTTAAGTATTTAATTCTGAGCATGTAAGGCTGTCTCTTCTGAGTATACATCACGGTTTCATTACAGCATGGCATTTCTCTCCTTTCAGGACTGATTCATCTGGTTATAATGTGTATTATTAGTTCTGGAAAGGGAACTCTACTCCCTGAATATTGTTTCTATTTTTATTATTAGTGAACATTTTTTTACAGCAACCACAACATACACTATGCACAGGGTGACTGTGAGCTGTATACTTTATGAAGATCATCAAGATGGCTGAATGTTTCTAGACCACTTAACTTTACCTGAATGTTTAATCCATTGAAGACTGGAAAAAAACTAAAATTTGTATTTTCTGTAAGTATTTTGCAGAAATGCCAAATATTGTGGAGCACAAGGAAAGCAAAATTCAAAAATATGTGGCGCAGGATTCCCCATAATAAATGGTGATAATGTTGCTGGAAAGCCTCCCCAAATAATCACCCTTGACACTTTCTGTGCTGAATATGGTAATTGGTGGTGTGATATGGTTCGACTGGCCTGTGTTGGCTTTTCTTCTGTCTCAACCATTAGCTAAGGTCCCCTCTCATTTTTTCATAGGTTATTGGATAGCGATCAGAAGTGGGAACACTGCTTGTCATTTTCCCCTTCCTTGGCCCAGAGATACAGTGACCAATTATAATGCCACCATCACACTGGACATTCCTGGTCTGTGGCTCAGTATCAAAATACTTTATATATTTACCAGTGATTCATTGAGGAGCTCAGCGCTCAGATTTAATATTCAAATGTGAGTTTAAATGCGTCGCAATGCTTATTATACTTGACTGTCATGGATGGTTAATCTAACAGTTCAGTAAATTCTTTGTGTGCATAAAAGTACATTTAGAATAGCAAATGCATTGCACAACATGGCCCATTAAAGACGTAACAGCATGTGGTTTTCCTAGTAGCAGCACCCAAATAGCAGGAAATAACTACGGTGGTGGGATAAAACAGCTTCCATCTGGTCTGTCCCCTGACATAATGATGACAAAAGGAGAAATGAGAGAGCTATTGGTCGTTGCGATAGCTGACCTATCAATCACTCAACTTTTGCTATATTCTGGTAATATTGCTCCTAATTAGTTTTTGTGATGGAAATAATACATAGATCCTCTAAGTGCTAGACATTAGGAATCTGGATTTATGCTTTTTGTTTTAATTTGTTCATTGAATGTGAGAATTTCTGGCAAGGCCCATATTTGTTGCCAATCCCTAATTGCCCTTGAGAAAGGGTCTGAGGACCATAGCTAATGCTTTTCATGTGGTTATTTAGTTCACAGTAATACTTGCTGCTTATGCATTGTTGAATTCATGGTAATATCTTTTTGCTTGCATACTGCTTGTTTATGGTAATGCCTATTTGCTAGTTTGTGAACTATGTTGCGAAGCTGATGGGCTGACAGTTGAAAGTTTGAGTCTTAAGATTGAATCTCCAATCCTTAATTTGACATATCTGGACATATGAAGTCTTAAGTTCTACCCTCCACCTTTTAGCAGCTTCTAAGTCAAATATTTAACATGTTGAAATGTGTTCAGAAACAGCTTTTGTTTTATATCGCAGCATCCTAAACAGTTTGAACCAGCATACTGCACTGAACGGTATGTTTTTAACATTGATTTCTGCTTTTTAGGAAGGTGAACTATGGTGTTGCCAGGATTTGATTAAACATTTAAATTGGGTTAGGGCCAAGAATAACTGAAACAGCAATGTCTATAAGTTGGGGATTTTCTGCAAATTAGAAGGTCACTTATTGTAATAAAATTTTGTTATGCGATGATCTTGAGAAGTTTGCTAAACATACCTGCTTTTTACCAGCATTATGCATAACGTGTGGCATTATTACATACATTTCTGGACCCTTAGCTAAAGTCTTGCAATCTGCATCCAGCAGCAAGATGGGGCATCCTTCCCCTTTTTTTGCTGAACAATTTAGTTTAATAATCTGGGAAGCCAGAGAGTTTTGCTTCCTCATACACTTAACACAAGAAATCTTTGCTAAGACTTTGTTGTGGAACTCTGCAGTCAAGCCATCTGACCCGAGTGACTGCCTCTTTTCCAGCATCCTATGAATTGAGTTCTTGATCTTGGTGAGCTTAGCTTACCGATGCCACCATGTAATATTCTGATGCTGATTAGTCGTAGAATATCAGAGATTGACAGTTACAGGAACAGGAGTTTATTTACATGCATCTGCTATCAATGGCTTCCAGTTTCACTCTACATAAGGTTCTGTACAAGTTCTGTTACATCATTTCCTGTGATGACACTCAAACCATTTCCATATTCTGCCCACTAACAACCCTATATTACATTATACTACAAATTCCAGATCATAACTCACTACAGAAAGTCTGATCACCATTGTTTCTTTTGCCAATTATCAATTCTTAATAATAAACTTCAGATGCCCAGATTGACCAAGAAAACCTGGCCTCGGCTCAGATTTAATATTCAATGAAGAAATGGAAAAGATTACTGCCCTTACTGGCAAACTTCGAGAAAGTAGCTGGACAGAACCAAGCACAGGCGTGGCTGAAATGGGTCTAAAGATATTTATTGGATACCATATTGCATCGGGTCTTGCACAAATGCCAGACAAGGAGCATGTCATTACATTATATGCCATGGAGTGTGTGGATGACATCCTCATAGCACAGGGCATTGAGTAAGAAAAGCTACGTACAACAAGATTATTAAAACTCTGGGGTCATGCTTTAACATAGACATGGTCGAGTGCACCAAGTTCAATAAGCGGTCTCAGCAGAGAAGAGAAAGTATTGATTCTTGTATCAGTGACTTATATAAGCTCGCCGACGATTGTGAACACGGAAGATTGCGGGAAGAGATAATTAGAGATAGGATTGTGGTCGGAGTGGCAGATGACGCCCTATCGGATCATCTGCAGTCGAGAGATGATCTTGCATTAACCAAGGCGATTCAGATGATCAGGCCAGCAGAGGTTGGAAAATGTAACTGTGTTGTCGTTCGAGGGGATAGGAGAGACCGATCTCTAAAGTTGCAGACTCCATTGAATACTTAAAGCGAAGGCGAAAGATGGTGGTCAAAGACAGGAAAGGAGGAAAGAGCATCTAGAGGCAGCAGCATTTCCCTGCAATAGATGTGGCTGAGTGAGGCATTGCAGGGAAATTGTCCAGCCAGAGAAGCGGAGTCACTTTCAATTGGTATGCTGCAGCAAAAAACCAGGACTGCAAAATATAAAAAGAAAACCCATATTAAATAAGAAAATTAATGAAGGAAAAGATGTACAATGTGTTGAATTACTGTTTCTCGGAGTAATCCAAGTAGCAAGTGAAGATTCCTGGATGGCAGAGATTCTTGGAGGAGGATATCAGACAAGATTCAAACAGGACACTGGAGCAGCTGTTTCAGTACTAGCAGACACGGAGCTGTGGCTAAAGAAAGTAAGCATCAGAGCTACAGGTAAAGAAACTGTATGGACCTTGAGACATTGAGCTGAAGGTAATAGGAGAGCTGAGAATGATTGAGTTACCGAGGAAAAGAAATTCCAGAAATGTATCAAGAATCAGAATTGCTCGCTATGAAGCAAAAAAGCTTGCATAGACTTAGTTAATATGCAGAGTTGAGCTGAAAGGCATGCAGGAACAGCCAAGGAATTTTAGGGCTGAATTCCGTAAATTATTCAAAGGATTGGGAAAACTAAAGACCGCCTACTACATCACATTAAGATAGGATGCAGAACTATTGTTCTTATATATACCAAGAAAAGTTCCACACCCACTCAGAGAAAGTTAAGAAAGAAATAGAGCTAATGACCAAACAAGGAGTCATTTCACCCATTACAAAGCCTACTGGATGGGGTTCAGGAATGGTTCCAGTGAAGAAACCAAATGGGTCCAACTGAATTTGTGTAGACCTTATGCAATTAAACAAGGCTCTCGACTGGTAAGTACATCCAGTGGCACCAGTGGATGAGAGTCTGACAAAGCTCGGGAAAAGCACAATTTTCACTAAATACCAACATGTGGATTTTGGCAAGTACCTTTTGGATGAAGAATCTAAACTATAGATGACTTTTATAACACCGTTTAGAAGATTCTGTTTTAACAGATTACCTTTTAGAATTTTGTCAGCACTGGAAATTTTCCAGGGAATGGTGTCCAGATTCCTGGAGGGATTAGATGGGATCATCTGTCACATGGACGACGTGTTGATCCATGGTGTAAGTCAGCAGGAACACAATGCAAGAGTGTGAGCAATGTTGTAGAGACTGCAGGAAGCTGGTCTAGTACTGAATGAGAATGATGTCTTTTCACAACAAATGGTGAGATTTCTAGGTTATATTATTGATGGATCAGGCATCAGAGCAGACCCTCAAAAGATGAAAGTCATAAAAGACTTTCCTGAGCCTGCAAACATCACAGAATTGCAAAGATTTCTGGGCATGGTCAATCAGGTGGGAAGGTTTTTGCCTAATCTGGCTATAATGAATGAACCACTGGGACAGTTATTAAAGAATGACCAGGCCTGGTGTTGGAGCGAGGTCCAACAAGAAGCTTTTGAAAAAATCAAGCAGAAACACATTGTGACCCAAAATTACTAACCGTTATAACAGAGGACGCATCAGCAACAGGGCTAGCTGCAGTCTTGTTTCAGGAACAAAGTGATGGGAGTCACATGCATGTGTATTTTGCATCTTGTTCTTTGACAGAAACAGAGCAAAGAAATGCAGTCATCGAGAGGGAAGTGTTGGCAGCAACTTGGGCATGGGATAAATTCTCTGACTATGTGCTAGGTCTTCAATTTAAGATTGAAATGGATCATAAACCATTAGTTACACTGCTAAATACAAAAGAACTAGCAAAGCGACCTCCAAGAGTGCAGAGCTATGAGATTCAACACCAAACCAAATATGTTCCCGAGAAACAGCAAATAACATGCGTTATCACACATTACATCAGCAGGGCCTGAAGAAGGTGACATTCCTTTTTTTTTGAGGAAATAGAAATATTTTCTGTAACAACTGCTGATTATTTACCTGCTTGTTATGGCCACCTGGTGAGGAGTCTTGCTGTGGTCAGGTGGGAACCACCCAGTGTTTTTTATTATTAGGGTTTAACCCCTTTTCTGTTTTGTCAAATAGACAGTGACAGGTTTGCTTGTAAGTTTAAAACAGAAGATCAATTATTTATTGAGCAATATGTCCTATCCCAAAATTGTCGCAACTGTAACCATGCGCGCGCGCACACAATCACAAAATTATTACAGTGCAGAAGGAGAGCTTTTGGCCCATCGTTTCTGCACCAGCTCACCGATTGAGCAACTCACCTAATGCCATTCCCCTGCCTTCTCACCATACCTTGCACATTCTTCCTTTTCAGATAACAGTCTAAGTCCTTTTTGCATGCCTCGAAAGAGTCATAGAGTCATTGTTATACAGCACAGAAATGAATGAATGAACCTGCCTCCACCACACACACAGGCAGTAGAGAGGAAAAGGGCTAAGTGATTTTCAGGTGAGGTAAGGTTTTCGAGGTTCATGGTAAACCTGTTGAATTCTCTCGGAAGTCAATTTCTCGTTGCTTGCATTCCTGAGGTGTTTGCAGATTTCTCTCTTTGTTGAAAGTTCAGTTTGAAGACAGAGGATCACTTTCAATTTCACTGCACAAGTTAGAAATTTTGAATTTTCAGCAGGGCTCCTTCCTCTCTTATGGCTTGCTGGATTTTTCTCCCAGTCCTTAGTTGGACAAGCTGGTGATGCTTCTTTCTGAGTGTGTGTGTGTCTCTCTCTCTTTAAGGGCTGCCTTTTTAAGGTAAAAAGTTTGTTGCGACCAGATGAGAAGGGGTCTAGGGGTTCCCTCTCAGCCTTTGCCTGATTTAACCGTAACAGGGTTTAATTTTAACACACTGTTTTTAGCTCCCTCTTAGTGATTCCTTGTTGACTGCTCCAATTATAAGGCAAAGAAATCAAACAGTTTTTCTTAGATTTAAACAAGAACGGTAGAAGTTTATTAATCTTAAACTCTAATCCAGTTAATGACTACGAATATGCGACGTGACCACACTAGCATGCATACGCGATAAACACACGCAGATAGAGACAGGAAAAGTTGAAGGAATAAAGGGGAAAAGTTTGAGGCAATATCTGGTAGTTAGAGTCCTTTAAGTTCAATGTGGAGTCTTTGGTTGCTGGTAAGTCTTGCAATTCTTTGGGGCCCAGTTCACATTTCAACTTGTTCTGATGTAGGAGTATTTTCTCAAGGTTTATGTGTCTTCTGTGGCTCTGGTGACTTGGGAGAAAGTGAGAGAGAAGCTTCCTTGTTCCAGCTTCAGTTGCGCACTGCTTTCTGAATTCAAACTGTCCTGTGGCTAGTTCAAAAAACCTGGACTAGCCAGTTTGTCACGTGACCAGCTGGTTTAACCAGTCAGTACTGGCTCCGTAATTGTATCATCTTAGCAGGGCCTGGAATGTGCTTTCTTACACCTTCAATATCTGGTGATCAAAATACATTTGTATTAATTGGAGCAGGGAATAGCCCTCATTGTATGCAAATGTCTTCCAGCCCAGTGTCAGCTGATCTTCAAACAAATCATTTCTTCACTCCAGCAACAGTTTAAAATCAATGTTCATATGACAAAATTAATGTGTCTCATTCTTGGCAGGTGGGGGGTCTGCATGACAGGTTTATCACATCATTTTCTGGTAGGAGACGCTTTGGTCTCTTCCCCCATGGTGATTGCACAATCGCCCAGGATGAGAATAATCCAGTTATGATGTTTTCACTTGAGTTTTGGATGACCTCAAGTTTACAGAGGGTAGAATGTGGGAGACCAGCCAGGAGTGTGTGTCCAGAGGTAACGAAGGCATGAGAACAGACTTTGGAGCTGGGACCGAAAACAATGGCTTTAGCTTTCCCAATACTTAATTGGAGGAACTTTCTGCTCATCCAGTACTTAAAGGAAAAACCTGCAAGGTTACAGGGAAGCGTGTGGGAGGTGAGTCGGATTAATTAGGATAGCTCTTTCAAAGATCTGACAATCGGATGAATGGCCTCCTTCTGTGTTGTGATTTGATTATACGAATTGAAAATCTAATGTTTCTGCTTGGCATTCTGAGCTTTTAATTTTTTTATCGATCTTAATTCTCTGCCTAAGCTGCATCACCCAAAGCAGAAAGGCTGCCCGCAACACTAGCAGAATTTCGTATCCACAGCTGTTACATAAGTTTCTAAATTCACTTTGAAAAAGCCCTTCAAAACACTCCTACAGGGGATGCAGAGACCAAGTGGGCCCACATCAGAGATGCCGTCTATGACTCAGCTATGACCACCTATGGCAAACGTGTGAAGCAGAATGCAGACTGGTTTCAATCTCACTTTGAAGAGCTGGAACCTGTCATAGCCACGAAGCACATTGCACTGTTGAACTACAAGAAAGCCCCCAGCGAGTTAACATCTGAAGCACTTAAAGTAGCCAGAAGCGATGCACAAAGAACAGCCAGGTGCTGCGCACATGACTACTGGCAACACCTATGCAGTCATATTCAGCTGGCCTCCGACACCAGAAACATCAGAGGAACGGATGATGGCATTAAGAGAGCTTTTGGGCCAACAATCAAGAAGATTGCCCCCCTCAAGTCTAAATCAGGGGACACAATCACTGACCAACACAAGCAAATGGACCGCTGGGTGGAGCACTACCTAGAACTGTACTCCAGGGAAAATGTTGTCACTGAGATCGCCCTCAATGCGGCCCAGTCTCTGCCAGTCATGGATGAGCTGGATGTACAGCCAACAAAGTCGGAACTCAGTGATGCCATTGATTCTCTAGCCAGCGGAAAAGCCCCTGGGAAGGACAGCATTACCCCTGAAATAATCAAGTGCCAAGCTTGCTATACTTTCAGCACTACATGAACTGCTTTGCCTGTGCTGGGTTGAGGGCTCAGTACCACAGGGCCTGCGCGATGCCAATATCATCACCCTCTATACGAACAAGGGTGATTCGCGCTGACTGCAACAACTACCGTGGAATCTCCCTGCTCAGCATAGTGGGGAAAGTCTTCGCACGAGTTGCTTTAAACAGGCTCCAGAAGCTGGCTGAGCGTGTCTACCTGGAGGCACAGTGTGGCTTTCGAGCAGAGAGATCCACCATTGACCTGCAGTTCTCCCTTCGCCAGCTTCAGGAGTAATGCTGCGAACAACAGATGCGCCTCTACGTTGCTTTCATTGATCTCACCAAAGCCTTTGACCTCGTCAGCAGACGTGGTCTCTTCAGACTACCAGAAAAGACTGGATGTCCACCAAAGCTACTAAGTATCATCACCTCATTCCATGACAATATGAAAGGCGCAATGCAGCATAGCGGCACCTCATCAGACCCCTTTCCTATCCTGAGTGGCGTGAAACAGGGCTGTGATCTCGCACCTACATTGTTTGGGATCTTCTCCTTGCTGCTCTCACATGCGTTCAAGTCTTCAGAAGAAGGAATTTTCCTCCACACAAGATCAGGTGGTGGGTTGTTCAACCTTGCACGTCTTAGAGCGAAGACCAAAGTACGGAAAATCCTCATCCAGAAACTCCTCTTTGCTGACGATGCTGCTTTAACATCTCACACTGAAGAGTGTCTGCAGAGTCTCATCAACAGGTTTGCGGCTGCCTGCAACGAATTTGGCCTAACCATCAGCCTCAAGAAAACTAACATCATGGGACAGAAAGTCAGAAATGCTCCATCCATCAATATCGGCGACCATGCTCTGGAAGTGGTTCAAGAGTTCACCTACCTAGGCTCAACTATCACCAGTAACCTGTCTCTAGATGCAGAAATCAACAGGCGCATGGGAAAGGCTTCCACTGCTATGTCCAGACTGGCCAAGAGAGTGTGGGAAAATGGCGCACTGACACGGAACACAAAAGTCCGAGTGTATCAGGCCTGTGTCTTCAGTACCTTGCTCTGCGGCAGCGAGGCCTGGACAACATATGTTAGCCAAGAGCGACGTCTCAATTCATTCCATCTTCGCTGCCTCCAGAGAATCCTTGGCATCAGGTGGCAGGACCGTATCCCCAACACACAAGTCCTCGAGGCGACCAACATCCCCAGCATATACACCCTACTGAGCCAGCGGCGCTTGAGATGGTTTGGCCATGTGAACCGCATGGAAGATGGCAGGATCCCCAAGGACACATTGTACAGCGAGCTCGTCACTGGTATCAGACCCACCGGCCGTCCATGTCTCCGCTTTTAAAGACATCTGCAAGTGCGACATGAAGTCCTGTGACATTGATCACAAGTCGTGGGAGTCAGTTGTCAGCGATCGCCAGAGCTGGCGGACAGCCATAAAGGCGGGGCTAAAGTGTGGTGAGTCGAAGAGACTTAACAGTTGGCAGGAAAAAAGACAGAAGCGCAAGGGGAGAGCCAAGTGTGTAACAGCCCTGACAACCAATTTTATCTGCAGCGCCTGTGGAAGAGTCTGTCACTCTAGAATTGGCCTTTATCGGCCTTCCAGGCGCTGCTTCACAAACCACTGACCACCTCCAGACGCCTTACCCATTTTCTCTCGAGACAATGAGGCCAAAGAAGAAGAATTCTCTGCCTAGAACGACATCAGTCTGTTTCGAATAGTTGAGATTGCTGCTGCCTCTGCTTACTGCAGTCATCTAATTAACAAATTCCCTACTTTATTGTCTGTTGATAAAACTGTTGTGCGGTATAATAGAGCATTCAGAATCTGTTATCAGTACTGTATTACAAGCACATTTTGTCCTCACTGGTGCGAGAATGCTAGAATTCATGCAGGATTGGTGACTGCCACATTTGGGCCTGCATGGTCTAAAGCTGTTTCATGTTCGCTCTACCACTATTAAATAGCCTGAACCATTTCTGGCAATGCGCATCTGAGATGGATATTCAACAACCTATTTCTATTGCAGAACAACTTCAGGTTTGTAACCCAGTCCTTAGTTGTCCTGTTTATCCTGCAAGTTGGAATTAGTAACACTGGAACAATTGTAAATGAACCTTTGCTTCTAAATAGCATTTGTGGTCAAGTAAAATATTGTACAGGCATCTTGGAACATGCCAATTGTAAGGAAATTGTAACATGATTTGATATCTTTTTTTTGAACTGTATAAAAGTCCACAAACTCTACACTACAACCTGGAAGAGCTAAAAGCTATTAGTGGATCTACACGTATCATGATAAATTGAGTAAGAAGTATCAGCTTGGCTGAATTGTTTACTCTATTTCGAGTCCTAAGGTTGTGGATTGAAGCTCCATTCCAGAACCTGTACACCTAATCTAGGCTGGTGTTTAGAGTGTTGTACTGAGGAAGTGCTACATTGTCACATGTGCCATTTTTTCAGATGAGATGTTAAACTGCAGCTCCTTCTGTTCAGGTGGATATGAAAGACCTATTGCACTTGAAGGAAACTTGGTGTCCTGGCTAACATTCTTTCCTCACCTATATCACCAAAAGTAGATTAACTATTTGTCTATTCGTCCTATCAACACCTTTACTTTTGTTATCTCCTGCCCTACCCCCACTTTATTGCTTAAAACCTATTACATTTCTAACCTTTGCCAGTTCTGATGAAAGGTCACTGACCTGAAATGTTAACTCTGCTTCTCTCTCCACAGATGCTGCCAGACCTGCTGAGTATATCTAGCATTTCTTGTTTTTATTTCAGATTTCCAGCATCTGCAGTATTTTGCTTTTATTTAACTATTCATCTCATTGGTTGTTTGTGGTACATGCTATGGGCAAATTGGTTGATTCTGCCTCTATTTAATAGTGACTGTACTTTAAAATTAATGCATCGGTTGTGAAGTACGGTAGGGTGTCCTGAGGCTCTGATAAGGTGTTATATGAATGCAAGTGTATTCATAAATTTCCTCGTGGGAGATGATGCAACTTGAACTATCTATCAAGTCCATCTTGCTGCCAAGACCCTGCTCTACACATATCCATAAAGAGCAAGGGTGCTACTTGTAATTAAAAAAGTCTTAATTAACAAGAGAAGTGAGATATTATACAAAACTGAAAGGAAGGGCATACACGAAGACAAAGAACTGTAGAGCTCCTGTGGACTTGAAAAGATATAAAGATCAACAAAGGGATACAAAAAAAAGTGGCGAGCTGCAAAAAGGAAATGAGATAAAAAAACTTACAAGGAATATCAAGGACAACGCTTTTCACAAGTATATTAAGAGAAAGAGGGTGACAGAGTAATGTGGGCCCGTTAATGACAGACACAGGTGATATTGTAATGAAAATCAAGAAATGGCAGACGTAGAGGATGAAGATGAAATACCAGAGATGCAAGGAAAACTAAAAATAAATCAAGGGAATGAACTAATTATAGTTTCAATGCAAATAAAAAGATGGATTTGGAGAAGCTACTGTTATTAGAGACACAAATCTCAGGACCTAATGGCTTCCACCCCAGAGAATTAAAAGAATTAGGTAACTAGGTGAGGATATTGTTGATGCGCTAGTCGTGATTCAGGAACTGTCCCCGGGATTGGAAAATTGCCACTATTTTAGAAGGGTAGGAGAGATCAACTAGGAAATTCTCCTTTTCTTAGGCAGTCCCTCAGGGTTGAGGATGACTTGCTTCCACTCTGGTTCGATGGGTTCTGAGATGGCTGATGAGTCCAATGCATGAACTGCAGACTGTGTCACGTGATGGGCAGGTGCTGCTTGAAGGGTCAGGTCGATGAGCAGTTTGGAGGTTTGTGCACTCCCTCCAATGCCTTGACTTCGTCTCCACATGAACCTGAGAATGTTCCTCGAGGTGTACAATGTTTTTGGAAATTAGCTTTTTCCATCCAGGACGGTCACGAGCCAGGGACTCAGAAAACTCAATGGGGATGTTTGATTTCTTCTGGGCTGCTTTGAGGACATCTTTAAAGTGTTTCCGCTTCCCTCCGGGAGTCTCCTGCCATGACTGAGTACTGAGTAGAACAGCTGCTTTGGGGAGTCTGGTGTCAGGCATGGAAACAACAACAGAGCTGGTTTTGAGTGATTAGCACCCAGATGCTGGGCATGTTGGTTTGGGAGAGGATGCTGCTGTTGGACCACCTTTCTTGCTACTGAATTTGGAGGATCTTGCGGAGGCACCTCTGCTAGTAATTATTGAGTCCTTTGAGGGGCTGGCTGTAGGTTGTATAAGTCTCTGAAGCATATCGGAGCACAGGGATCACTGCTGCCCAGTAAACCATCATAATTTTGGGGTTGAGATCCCCGATCCTCAAGTAATCTCCTCCTCAGTTGGCCGAAGGCTGAGCTGGCACATTGGAGGTGATGATGAAATGTTAGGCCTATTCATCTAACATCAATTGCAGGGAAGTTACTAGAACCTGTTATTAGGAACAGTGACTGAGGACCTGGACAAATATGGGCAGATCAGAGAGCTGGCTTGGATTTGTAATGGGTAAGTCATGTCCAATGACTTAGTTGAATTTCTTGAGGTGACAAACATGGTAGATAAGGGAGTGCCTATGGATGTTACATGAATTTCCAGAAGGCATTTGTCAAGCTGCCACATAAGAGACTATTAACAAAAATAAGAGTGCATAGAATTAGAGACCACCTATTGGCTTGGATTGGGAATTGCTTTGGAGGTAGGACACAGAGGAGGAATAATAGGGTCTGTCATCAGATTGGCAGGATGTGGATAGTTGTGCCCTTTCCCCAAGTATCTGTACTGTGGATGTGACTTTTCACAATTTATAAAGAAAAAATAGAGAGCCATGTATCTAATTGCTGACAACACTGTTAGATGTCACAGTAAATAGTGTAGCTGGGAACTGAATGTTGCAAAGGGCCATTGATAGATTAATTGAGTGGGTGAAACTGTGGTAGATAGCTTTTCAATGTGAAAGTGTGAAGTTATCCACTTTGGACCTTTTTTTAAAAAAAAAAGGATAGATCAGTGTATCTTCTAAATGATAAGCTTAGGAATTATGGATAAGCAGAGATTTTAGGGGTCCAAGTACAGAAATTACAAAGATAGTGGACAGGCACAAAAAAAATGAAAAAGCTAATATAAAGGGATGGAAATTATGTTACAGCTGTACAAAGCTCCAATTAGAACCCATCTGGAGTATGGCACTCAGTTCTGGGTGTTGGCCTCGGAATGGTTGCAGCACAGATTCACCAGCATGATACTGGGACAAAAGGGTTAAATTAGACCGGTTGCACAGACAAGGCTTGTATTTCACTTAATGTAGAAAATCAAGGGCGATCTAATTCAGGGATTCTCGACTTTTTTTGCCTCTATGGTCCCCCTCCCTTGTTAAAATTCCATGCATCTGCTGTAACACGTGTTTTTTTCTGTATAAAAATTAGTTATACCATTAGTCATATTCATTGTTTTAATTATTGTGAAATTTGATGCTGGTGCTAAGCAACAATTCTGTCAAGATGTGGAATTGTCTTTGACAAGCATAGATGCAAGTCATAGTCAAGTGTTCAGCCTGGGTCAGTTCTTTGTTTTACTGTTGTGGCTAAAGATCCAGCTTTGCAGTAGTAGGTTGTACTAAATGGAACCAGCACTTCCAGTGTTACAGAAGAAGCAGTGGTGTATTCAGTTGCACCAAAGTCAATTTGATCCTGCTTCATGTGATGTCGACATACGTGCTCTTTCCAGCAGGGGTCATTGGATGAGAATCAGGAGTGGGAATCCTGGCTGACTTTATTTAACCTTCCAACAGATGTTGGAGGCATTCTCGCTGCCATTTGACACAGGACATCTAACTGAGCACAGCTCAGGAATCTAACCAGGACTTTCCTGTGTTAGTATCACATTGGGTTAGTGCATTTACAAAGCAATTTATCAGTGAAGGCCTATTTATTCACTTTATATATCTACATGTATGACAAAACACACACTGCCAAGTAGGTATCCCATATACAGCATGAATTACTTTGGTTAGATGCAAATCAGCTTTGATTTTTCTTAGAGATTGTACAAAAACATATGTCTGCGTACACACACAAAACCATCTATGAAAACCAATTAGTTCAATATGGTTTGTATAAATTACCCATCAAGTCATTGTTTATACAAGTAGTTACACCCTGTCTTCCTTCCCCTTACGTGTAATTTATATGTAGTCAATTGTATTTGCATTGAGGTGTGTCTGTTAAACATAAACCCAGCGAATGCTGCTCCTGTTAATAATTGAGGCAGCAGTGAAAGCGAAAGTCCAATGAGAGAAAGAAAATGAAAGGGGAGATTGTTTAATCTGGGCGGGGGTGGTGAAGACAAGTGATTGGATTGAAAACATTTGTAACAGGAACTGGACTTTGGGGAAATTAGAACTGGAACCAATTAACAGATGAGACAGGTGTTTGGTCGGCTTGGTCCCAGTGCTGAAATTTTTCTCGCCAAGGTAAATTTTGAGAACTTTGAGATTCTTGAAATAAAAAAAATGTCTGGCAATAAAATGAAGAAACTTGCGATCAAAGATCACTGAACACAGATTAAAAGTGGGGAAACAATCAGCAGTGAGCTGAATGAAGGTGGATGGGTTTTGATAAATTTATAGGGAAGAGTAAATGTGGTATTGGGGAATGGGAGGATGGGGAAAGGTTTGTGTTTGAATATCAAACAAGCAGCTTTGCTGAGGATATTTCTGGTGATTGGAGAAAGATCACAGATATATCTGTTTGGTTAAGTATTTAAAAATAAAAAGACACTTTCTATAGCCGGAAGAGGGAAATTCACAATGTAATAGATTCTGGGGTTTGTGGATAGAGATTCCCATTTTCAAAAGAGGATCTATACCCTGTAATTATTTTTGGATCCCCTTTGAAACCTCCTCATGGATCCCTAGGGTCCATGGACCCCAGTTGAGAACGCCTGATTTAATTGAAGTGTTTAAGACGATAAAAGAATCTGAGGGGGTTCTGGACAAAAGCTATTTCCACTGGCAGGAGAGTCTATAAGCTTAAAATTAGCGTTACGCCATTCAGGGGTAACGGCAGGAAACATTTCTTCTCACTAAGGGTCGTGGAAATGTGAAACTGTTCCTCCCCCACCTCCCAAAAATGCTGTTCAGCCTAGGTCAACTGAAAATTGCAAAACTGAACTGATACCTTTTTTGGTAGGCAAAGGGTATTAAGGGTTACAGAACCAGGGCTGGTAGATGGAGTTAAGATACAGGTCAGACATGATCTAATTGAATGGTACAACAGGCTTGAGGGACTGAATGGCCTATTCCTGTTCCTATACCTACAGATTTAGTGTACCAACACTCCTGGTTCTGAATGTGCTCATCATACTTTCCTCACAGGTTAAGGCTCTCGTATTGCCACCAGAAAAGCAAATTTTCAAAGGTTTTTGGAAAGTGGAAGTGTGGATATACTATAATGTCACTCTGAGGTTGCATGCTGGTCTCTTTGGGGTACAGCACCAGGCAAAAAAAGTACTATGTTTGCAAGAAGTATGTGTTGTGGGCATTTGACCACTATTGTAATGAATGCTGAGTGTATTCCGTAGGATGGTGGATCTAGCTTTGCCTATCCTTATGCTTCTCTTGAATCTGAGCCGACATTCTGACCCAATGTCCCCTGCGTCATAAAGGCCATCATCTTCCACCTTTGGAACATCAATCGTCTACATCCTTGTCTTAGCCCATCTGCTGCCTTCATTGACACAAGACTTTACTATTCTGATGCTCTTCTGGCTGGCATCCTATCCTTCACCCTCCATAAACTTTAGCTCATTCAAATCTCTACTGTCTGTATCCAAACTGTTCCCCCCCACCCCCAATCATCCCTGTGCTCACCAACTTAAGTTGGTTCTCTGTCTCCCGGTGCCTCTTCATTGTTCAGGTCCCTCAGTTAGCCTTGCCCCTCCCCTAGCTCTACATAACCCTCTAAGTTCTACATTCTCCCAATTCTGGCTCTTGCAGAACCCCCAACATCCTTTACTCTCTCTGGCAGCTGTGCCTTCAGCCATCTAGACCCTGAGCTCTGGAATTTTTTCCTTAAAACTCAGTCTCTTCCATTAAAATCTACTTTTCAGAACAAATTTAGTTTCAGAAAATTTTATTTTTTTAAGAAGTGGGTTCTCGTAAGTAACATGGCAGTTGTATCAATGTACAATTAGATTAAATTCTTGCTGTTTAAGTATAAATTATTAGTCAAAACATGCTTTATTTTCACTGAAATTCTTTCATCTGAGTAATCTTACTACTTGAATGAAACCCAAATCAGAATTGTAAAAAGGCATTGATCTACAGATAATTTAAATAAAAACATTGTCTCCTCTACAGAAAACCCTGTCTGACTCAGGTTTTAGTAGTACTCTTAGTGTTTATTTCTAGTTAAGTATTGTACAGATGTCTGTATGAATAGCTCCACTTCGCAACATTATGCATACCTACCTCCAGCCAGAAGGTTAAACTTGTTTTCAGTTTTTTTTTTACTGGGAGGTATGAAAGACTGCTACAACTGATTTACCTTAAGCTGCTATCAATCTGCCTGTATCAGCTGTTTGCATTACCAGTGAGGTTGGTTGATTTTGGAAAGTCCTGACCTTTGAGAGAAAATTTCAGGTATAAATGAAAAGGAAATATGCCATTACTTATTTACACATTTCTTCTAAATAGAAATCTGTGTAGAAGCATCTCCAATTAACAACTTTGTTAATGTCACATCAGAGGTGTCTGGGAAAATAAAAATATTACCACTTTTTTCCTCAATTGTACTGTACTTATCACAAAGATAAATCTGAAAAGCAAGCTGAGCATTTTAGCCCTGATAATTTGTAAACTGTCCTTTTTAAAAGTTGTTTTCTTATAGAATGCTACTGCTGTGACCACTTTACTGCTTTCCAGCATTTAAATTTATATTGCTCATAATTTGATAACGCCTCATCATTAATATGACCATTGTTAGTTGAACAAGAAGGGTAGCAGGGATAGACCAGGTAATTACAGGCCAGTGAGTCTAGCATCAGTGGTTGGGAAACTATTGGAAAAAATTGAGGGACAGGATTAATCTCCACTTGGAGAGGCAGGGATTAATCAGGATAGTCAGCACGGCTTTGTCAGGGAGAGATCGTGTCTAACTAACTTGATTGAATTTTTCGAGGAGGTGACTAGATGCGTAGATGAGGATAAAGCAATTGATGTAGTCTCAATGGACTTCAGTAAGGCTTTTGATAAGGTTCCACATGGGAGATTGGTTAAGAAGGTAAGAGCCCATGGGATCCAGGGCAATTTGGCAAACTGGATCCAAAATTGACTTAGTGGCAGAAAACAGAGGGTAATGGTTGAAGGCTGTTTTTGCAAGTGGAAGCCTATGACCAGTGGTGTACTGCAGGGATCGGTGCTGGGACGCTTGCTGTTTGTAGTGTACTTTAATGATTTAGACGTGAATATCGGAAGTATAATTTCGCAAATGACATGAAAATTGGTGGTGTCATAAATAGTGAGGAGGAAAGCCTTAGATTACAGGATGATATAGATGGGCGGAGCAGTGGCAAATGGAATTTAAACATGCAGAGTGAGGTGATGCATTTTGGTAGGACTAACAAAGCAAGGGAATATACAATGGATGGTAGGACTGTAGAAAGTACAGAAGGTCAGAGGGATCTTGGTGTACTTGTACATAGATCACTGAAGGCAGCAGCACAGGTAGAAAAGGTGGTTAGGAAGGCATATGAGATACTAGCCTTTATTAGCCAAGGCATAGACAATAAGAGCAGGGAGGATATGATGGAGCTGTATAAAACACTAGTTAGGCCACAGCTGGAGTACTGTATACAGTTCTGGGCACCACACTATAGGAAGGATGTGATTGCACTGGAGAGGGTGCAGAGGAGATTCGCCAGGCTTTGCCTGGGCTGGAGCATTTCAGTTATGAAAAGAGACTGAAAAGGCTAGGGTTGTTTTTCTTAGAGCTGAGAAGGCTGAGGGGGGAATATGATTGAGGTATACAAAATTATGAGGGTCATTGATAGGTTAGATAGGAAGAAACTGTTTTCTTTAGCGGAGGGGTCAATCACAGAGGGCATAGATTTAAGATAAGGGGCAGGAGGTTTAGAGGGGATTTGAGGAAAATAAATTTCACTGAGGATGGATGGAAGGAATCTGGCACGCACTGCCTGAAGATGGTAGAGGCAGGAATCCTCAACATTTGAGAAGCATTTAGATGAGCACTTGAAATGTCATAGCATTTGTAGGCTACGGGCTAAGTGCTGGAAAATGGGATTTGAATAGTTAGGTGCTTGATGGCCGGCACAGACACGATGGGCTGTTTCTGTGCTGTATAACTATGACTCAGCCAGGTAACAACTTCTACTCGTTTGCATATGCACAACTAAGATGTTGGAACATTAGATTTATTTTATGTAAATACAAATGTTTAAAAATATAGATGCTCTTTCTAACCAATTACTGTACATTTCCATTTCTAGATCAATTTAAAAATAAGCCCCCTCAGTAAAAGTAATGCCTTGGATTAGATCTCTTGTAGCTTTGACAAACTGGTTACATTGGTTATTAACAATGTTCGTTATTAATCACCCCGTTACTGCATTAAATGGGAAAATTAAAGAATACAATAGTTACATGAGTGAAACAGGAACTGTTTCCTTTGAGATCTTTCTCGCCTTGAGATATGTGGCTACCTGTACTCAGTCTGGAAACAGGAGTGGAGAACCATTAACGACACCCACTGACGGTGATAATTTGTGTTGCAGATTTCAAGTACACCAGGTCATATTTGCAGAAACTTTATCCCGCGCTTGCAAAACAATAAAAAAAATATGCTTGAGATATCAATTTGTAATTTAGTCTCAAAGTACATTCGCTAACAAAAAAAAACAGCGTCCCAACTTTTAAACAGTTGACTCTGAATTGAGCACTTTGCATTTTAGTGTCCGGAGGTTATTGGTGAGGAAGCTAGCAGTGTGCAAAGTATCAGAGAAGTCCGAGTCGAGCCTCAATGACTTGGACTTCCTCTTGATGGAATTCTGAAAGGTTTCTGAAGTGAAGTAGTAAACAATTGGGTCAAAGCAGCAGTTGGAGACGGCAAAGCACAGGGTGATGGGATACATTGTTTTAACTATGGTCACCACAGAGCAATCCCTCACTGCTCCAGTCCTCACCAGCGAGTACATTACCAGGGTTATATTGTAGGGCACAAAGCAGCAGATAAAACTGAGGAAATGGACCACAATCATTCTGAGGATTTTCGTCTTGTTGATCTTGCTGCGGGAAAGGGTAAGGGGCTGCCTTAAAGTCTTCAGCACCATTGAAAAACAGAAGAGGTTCAGCAGCAGAGGGATAAAGAAGCCCACGATCTCAATGAATATGACTATCTTTGACAGGAAGTTTTTCCAGATGTCGCTGGAGAATTTTTCGAAGCAGGTGTTGGTCTGATTGTCTGTGCTATTGGTAGTTACTAAGAAGGTTGCCGGCACACTTCCGGTGAGCACCGTCAGCCACACGGCCACACACACAATGATGGCGTTTCTTCTCGTCCTCAACATCCTCGACCTAAAAGGGTGGACGATGGCCAGGAATCGGTCGGCGCTAATGCAGGTTAGGAAGAGGATACTCCCATACATGTTGGTGAGAAACAGCGTCCCCGAAAGCTTGCACAGTAAATCCCCAAAGGGCCAGTTTTTGGTCGCATAGTAGAAAATCCGAAAGGGCAGCGTGAAGACGAACAGCAGATCTGACACGGCCAGGTTGGTCATGTAGGTTATCGTTTCGTTTCGGAGTTTTAAGGAACACCTCAAAATGTACAGGGCCACAGAGTTTGACACGAGGCCAATGAAAAATACCATGCTGTACACGCTGCTATACAATGGGTACTTAAAGGAATCGTCAGGGGTACACACACTGTTGTTTGCGACTGCCATGGTGAACACTGGTCCTGCTAAAGTTCTGCTCCCTTTCAGATCACTATGAAGATTTTGTCCCTGAGTTAGGTTTACCGTGGAGTTGCATCTTGGCTTTTTTTGCTGGATCTTTAAAGCGAGCATTCGTTTTATTGTAGGGAGCACGGCTATCTATTTAGCACTGGCTTCGTTTGACTGCCAGTCAAACCCATTTCTGCCGACAAGTAAACCTGATTTAACAGAAAAGAGACATTCCGGGTTTTAAATCTGTCTGTACAAGAGCAGTTCAGTACTGACCCGGGTTGTGCAGCTGTACAATAGGAATTCCGGTCTTGAGAAGCAGAATTCTGGTCATGTAGAACAAAGATAAGTTGCTCAGTATCTTGTAAGAATATTAAACTAAAGCTGATGAGAAGCGTATTCCAATTTCCTCAGACATCCGTAACAAAGGACCTTTGCAAATCGCTTAAAGCAACACGTCTCTCTGCCGGCTGTTAAACAGGCTTTTCAACTCCCCGCAGTGCCCGCACGAAATAACTGAATTCGGATAATATGTCCCAACCTTGTGAAAATCGTTATTAGCTGACTTTCCTCCCAGAGGCAAATGTCATTGGTTGAACAAAAAGTATTAAGCATGCAAATAAGATGATGTCATAAGATGGTTGGAATTGGACAAAGAATGGGCTCAACCCATTTTGTTTGCTGTGTTTGGTGGAATGCATACCAAATACCTTCAAGGCCAGCAACTACTTAACAGAGCAGGAATCCTGTGTTGTTAACTATTTAAGTGCTGAATAATTTTTCTACTAATTAGTGAGATTTGACATGATCATCTCAATTAAGGTATGAACAGTCTGCATTCACATAGCAGCTTTAATGTAATAATACATCCTGAATTGCTTGTTCCCTTTTTAATTGAAATTCTTTGTGACTATGACTCTTGAAGGGCAGCCATGCCTGCTCTCTCTTGTGCCCACACTCTCATTTGCATGTTGTTGCTTTATAATTAGATCACAATTTGACCATGTTTTGGACTTTAGTGCATAGAAATGTTTAAATTGGTTTAGGCTGGAAACCCTGCATAGCCTTATCCTGTTTCATGCTTTTACGTGTTATTGAGAGATACATAAAGTTATTCTGTACAATTTGAATTTCCTTTTCCCCATATTACTTCAATATACATAAATATTTGTCTATTGTGAGGTTTAATATATTAGATGCAAAATGTCCGGTCTCAAACACATGAATATAAATTTGCACCTGATTCTTCAAATATTATGCTCATAAAACGGTATGAAATCATAGCTGAACCAGTGGGGAATCTACTAATGAACAAGCGACAAGTAGTCATGAAAACTTGATAAAGAAAGCAGCAAGCAGCTGCCAATAGAAACACTACAAAGAAAAAGGGGAGCCAATTAAATCATTTCAAATCTTTCACCACTATAATACTTAGTACTAGAAATATAGTTTCTAAGCCAAAAAGATAACCAAAATTGCACAATTACGACAGAATCAACAACAATTTGCATTATATAGTACCTTTTAACGTAGTAAAACATCCCAAGGTGCTTCACAGGAATGTCATGACACCGAGCCACATGAGATATTAAAACACGTAGGTTTTAAGAAGCAGAGAGAGGTGGAGAGGTTTTTGGAGGGCTTGGGACTGAGACAGCTAAAGGTGTAGTGGAGCGATTAAAATAAGGGATGCAAAGAGGCCAGAATTGCAAGAGTACAGAGATCTTGGGAGTGCTGTAGGGCTGGAGGAGATTAAAAGAATAGAGAGGGGCGAGGTTATGGAAAGATTTGAAAAACAGGATGGGAATTTTAAAATCCCGCCATTGCCAGACTGGGAGTCAGTCTAGCTCAGTGAACATAGAGGTAATGCATATACAAGGCTCTGTGCGAGTTACACATAAGCTCAAGTTTGAGAGTGGAACATGGGAGGCTGTTCAGGACAGCATTGGAATGGACAGGTTTTTAGAGGTAATAAAGACAAAGATGCATGTTTCAACTGAAGTTAAACCAAGGCAGGGTCGGGCATGGCAGTGTTGTGGAGGTGGAAGTAGGTGGTTTTGTTATTGGAGCAATGTGTGGTCGGAAGCTCATAGAGTTATACAGCACAGAAACAGGCCCTTCGGCCCTTCATGTCTGTGCCAGCACCCAACTATTCTAATCACATATTCCTGCACTTGGCCCTTAGCCTTATATGCTATGGCATTTCAAGTGCTCATCTAGATACTTCTTAAATGTAGTGAGGGTTCCTGCTTCCACCACCTCTTCAGGCAGTGCGTTCTAGATTCCAACCACCCTATGAGTGAAAAACTGCTTCCTCAAATTCCCCCTAAACCTCCTGCCTCTTACCCTAAATCTATGCCCCCTGGTGCGGCACAGTGACGCAGTGGTTAGCACCGCAGCCTCACAGCTCCAGTGACCCGGGTTCAATTCTGGGTACTGCCTGCGTGGAGTTTGCAAGTTCTCCCTATGTCTGCGTGGGTTTCCTCCGGGTGCTCTGGTTTCCTCCCACATGCCAAAGACTCGCTGGTTGATAGGTTAATTGGCCATTATAAATTGCCCCTAGTATAGGTAGGTGGTAGGGAAATATAGGGACAGGTGGGGATGTGGTAGGAATATGGAATTAGTATACATGGGTGGTTGATGGTCGGCACAGACTCGGTGGGCCGAAGGGCCTGTTTCAGTGCTGTATCTCTAAACTAAACTAAACTAAAACTAAAACCAAGGTTGCGAATGGTCTGGTACAATTGCCAGGGACAGGGATGGAGTTGGTGGCTAAAGAACAGGGTTTATCTTGGGGACAGAAGACAATATCTTCATGTTTCCCAATGTTTAGTTGGAGGAAATTTCTGCTCATCCACACTGGATGTTGGGCAAGCAGTGTGATGACCAGAGGCAGTGGAAGGGTCGTGACAGATAATGGCGAGGTAGAGCCTGACGTGTTTTCAGATGTTGTCGCCAAGAGGAAGCATATAGAGGAGAAATAGGAGAGGGCTAATGGTAGATGCATGGGCGACTTGGGTAACAAGATTGGGCAGGGAATTCATTGCAGGTAATTCTTTGACTATGATTTGATAGCTAACAATAGAACCAGGCAAGGGCAATTCCAGCCAGCTGGACTACAGAGGAGGGCCTTGCAGGAGGATGATTGTGGTCAACCATGTCAAAGCCTACAGATGTATCGAGAAGGATTAGGAGGGATAGTTTACCTTTGACACAGTCATTTGTGGCTTTGATGAAGGGCTATTTTAGCACTGTGACAGGAGCAGAAACCCTTTTGGAGGGGTTCAGGCATGGAGTTGCAGGAATGGTGGGCACATATTTAGGAGGCGTCAACACATTTGAGGACTTTGGAGAGAAAGGGTGGCTGGAGGTGTGACTTGTTTGCAAGGACAGAGGGGTCAAGGGTTGGTTTTTTAGTGGAGTGATGATGGATTTGAAGGGGAGGCAGACAGTACCTGAAGAGAGGAAACTATTAACAATATCAGCTAACATGAGGGCTAGGAGGAGGTTGGGTGGTCAGGAGTTTAATGGGAAAAGGGTCAAAGGTGCAGGAGGTGGGTTTAATAGACAAGATGAGCTCAGGGGGAAATACGACGGAAACTAGAAAAAACTGCGAGATCAGTGCTGGGCAATGGGGAACCTTTGAGGAAGTTTGTTCTGATGGACTAACGAAGGGACGAAGTGGCAGTTTTCCCACTAAGATTATGATTGAGTAAGTAGTCAAACATTCCAAGGCACTCCACAGGAGTGTTATCGGACAAAATTTGACACTGTGCCACCTAAAGAGATACTAGAATGTGTGACCAAAAGCTTGGACAGAGGTGGGTGTTAAGGAGTAACTTAAAGGAGTAAAGAGAGATGGAGAGGTTCCAGAGTTTGGGGCCTAGGCAGCTGAATGCATGGCTATCAATGGTGAAGCAAAGGAAATTAGTGCTGCACAAGAGGTCAGAATTGGACTAGCGCTGAGATCCAGGAGAGTTGGAGGAGGTTACAGAGATACAGAGGGTTGAAGCCTTGGAGTGATTTGAACACAGAATAAGAATTTTAAAATTGAAGCATTGCCAAACTGGGAACCAGTCCAAGTCCAGTTTGAGTTAACAAAGGTGTCATTAGTTCGCGTACAGTTGACATTTGGGTTTGAAATCTATCCGACATTCCTATGCAGGCCAATTGCTCTTTCAAGTGCCACAGCTGTCACTTTACATGGGGCTTTTTTTGAATGAAGGTGCTCAACCAATTAGTGGACGACAACTCCCAGAATGTAGCAGTCCTTCTTGCAGCGCTCTGTGGATTACAGGGGCCAGATGGTGCTTAACATTGTCTTCTTACAGTCTGGTGAACACCTCCACATTTTGCAATGAGGAATTTTTGTATGATTGACAGCAAGACTGGCCTTCTGAAGAAGGGTCACTGACCCGAAACATTAACTCTGCTTCTCTTTTCACAGATGCTGCCAGACCTGCTGAGTGGTTCCCGCATTTCTTGTTTTTATTACATACATATAGTGTACCATTTGTAAATCCTGTCCCTGACTTTACTTTTCCTAGTTGCCAGATAATAGAATGCCACATCACATGAACTTAGTCCTCGTGCTCCTCTCCATCCCCTTTCGAAATCCCATTTCACTCAAGTACTCTACTGCCTTCACCTTATGTTGCATTTCTCAGTCAATTACTCAGCTGTTTGCCCCAGATCAGTTCCCCGTGCTGTATCTCCACTCTCCAGCCCTTGTCCCGGACTATCTATGTCTAACCCCACAGGAGATTTATTTGTTCTTTCAAAACAAGTCAGTTAGTTTTATACTCCCTTCTGTAACATCTGTCTGTATTGCTAAATCAGGTGTCATTCTTGTATTTTACATTGTGTAATTTGTGATGTCCTTTTTAAAAATTTTGCTTAAGTCATCAATGGGAAAATCACAGGGGCAGTATCATTTTTAAGGTCTTCTGCCATACATCCTTTCCCTGAAGAATGAGGAGCCCCTCCCAAAATAAGTTTTCTGATACCATACAACATTCTGTGGGTAAAACAGGAGAGGTAGGGAGGGGAAGAAGGCTAACTTGCCACTGTCTCTCCCAATCCAGTCCAATAAATGACTGACTGCATGAATTTCTACTGACTACGTTTCCTATGGGAACCAGTTCACAAAGTCCTAACTTTCAGATATAAGAAATGCTCAGCAGGTCTAGCAGCATTTGTGGAGGGAGAAACAGAGTTAACGTTTCAAATTGATGTCATCGACTTGAAGCATTAACTCTGATTCTGTCTCCACAGATGCTTCCAGACCTGCTGTGTATTTCCAGCATTTTATGTTTTTATTTCAGATTTCCAGCATCTGCAGTATTTTGCTTTTGCGTAAATTTTAGGTATGCTTTTTTCCTTACACTTCAACATTTCACTCAAAACACCAACAGTATGGCATTATAAATCTGTGCCCAGCTCATTTTGTATTACAAATTTTCCTTGTAGCTTGTCAGTTTGTTACTCAGTGTGGCATCAACCCTGTTTAAAAATGTGTGATTTCACAATGTAATGGCATTGTAGCTTCAAGGTACATTAGTAATTAAAATAAATTTCAGTTCAGACACACAAATCAAACACTTCAGACTTGAAGCTGCTTTTAACTTGCACCATTTAAGTATCCCTTATTGTACCACACTACACCTTGCGTTCTGTGAAACTGTAGTAGTTCACCTTTGTTAAGTATAATGTGTATTTTCTATGTTCAGGTTTTCTGTGTACTGTGTCTTTTACTATACTTATTGCTTTGCTGAAATTCCTCCCTCAACAGCTCCACTTAAGCTTGGCATTTTGTGGGAGCTTGGTGTGCACGAAATAGTGGTTGTGTTTACCTATGGAAACGAGTAACTACAGTTCAAAATAATTGACTGGGAAGCACTTTGGGGTGTCCTAAGAAATGAAAGATGCCAAATAAAGTTCTTTTCTTCAATTCTGTTTCAGGTTCAAATTGAAAAATACTTATGGTATATATTTTTGTGCAAAGCGCTTTGGATTTCCACTTTTGTTTTTAATCAGAACTGTGGAGCTTTAAGCTTCCTCATGATCTTATCCGCAGTTGATATTGTACCATATAATTTATATGTAAAACTGGCCTGGATTGGGCTGTTGGTTACATTTGTCTTATCTGCAGTGTGTGTGTATAAAGATATTTCTACATATGGTATGAAAATTCCAAACACCTAGCGAAACACCGAATGTTCTTTTAGCCTTTATACAGAATTGTGGGAGGGCAAATGTTAAATGATGACCGTAAACTGCCTGTCAAAAGGAGTTAGATTAAATAGATAATTAACTTTCAAGATTTTGGAAATGATGACAGGCAGAGTACATTGGAAACCGTTGTGGAGCAGTTATATGATCACGCATTTCAAATATTCCCAAACTCCATGCTAAAGTTCATTTCTATCATCATGATGTATTCAGCTGAAGTAGGCCCAAAGAAGTGTTACTGAGTTTATACCCTGAAATCCTTTTAAATGGATAAACATGTTTTAATTTCATATTTAATTTAGTTTGATGCAATCTTTAATTTTTTTTTCATGACTCTACAGTTCTGCCATCAGGATGAGAGTGTTGGATTTTGTGTAAACCCAAGGAATCATCACACTGCTTGCCTCCTGCATTTAAATGAAACAAACCCTGTCATATAAAAGCATCTGAGGTGATGCTGAGTTATGATGTGAAAGGTATTTCTTTTTAAATGTGATTTGGTTCAGAAAGACTTCAAAAATTCAAGCTAACTATCCATGAACACCTTCCATTACCTATCTCGACAATAGCATTCAGGGATAGCAGTGCCATATGTATGCATTTCCCTCAGGGCACATACTGGCTCTGCCTCAGGTCTGCTTACTGTGTAGATTGTATGATATAAGCAAAAGGCTGGCAGCAAAGGTCTTCATTTCATGGTAATTTCATTCCCAGTGTGTTTACCTAATATCTGTATGAAGTCATAACTGCACTGGATGTAGTTTTCAAATATAGGTTTGGTTTATTTGTGTTTTCAGTTGTGTGGTGTCTTGCTGAAGAACCTGTTGTCCATTGACAGTTGTGGCTAACACTCTGCTCTTCCAGTTCTGAATATTAAGGTTGACATTTTTAGTCAGTGGCACAGTGGAACTTTAAACTTCACATCACACAGAAGGTTTTTAAAAAATTGTTCATGGGATGTGGGCGTGGCTTGCTAAGCCATTTCAGAGAGCATTTAAGAGTTAGCCACATTGCTGTGGGTGTGGAGTCGCATGTAGGTCAGACCAGATAAGGACAGCAGACTTCCTTCCCTAAAGGGCATTAGTGAACCAGATAGGTTTTTACAGCAAACAACAATGGTTTCATGGTCACCATTAGACTAGCTTTTAATTCCAGATTTATTAATTGAATTCAAATTTTACCATCTGCCATGGTGGATTCAAACCCATGTCCTCAGACTGTTGGCCTAGGCCTCTGAATTACTAGTCCAGTGACAATGCCACGACGCCACCGCCTCTCCCCGGTACCCTCGTGTGGAAAACATGTGTTTTTTAGCATGTACTTTTGCAATTAAAGTTTAAAAATTTCTTAGTAAAGTTTATGGCTCCGACAGATCAATCGTACTGATGCTCCCAGTTCCAACTTCAGAAAGATTTCTCGTGACTGCTTTCCTTTGAACAACAGTTTTTGCAGGACTGTGCAACTCCAATAGTGTTGTCTCTTGCAGGAGACAAGATTTCATCTTAATTCTGTATTCAGAAATTGAAGTTAATGATAGTAGCCATTGACGTAGTATGTTCATTTGAGGCAGCTGTAATTAAAGCAGTCAAGGTATTCTTCATTATCAGAAAATATTGTGATTAACCAGGTTGCCAATGCATTAAAATCTTGTATTGAATCATACTGCTTATGGTAGTGTAATGGTAATGTTACTGGATTAGAAATCCAGAGGCCTAGATTTATAATCTGGAGATGGAAGCTCAGCTCCCATCGTGGTAGTTTTTGAAATAACTTATAAAAAAAATTAAATTTGGGATAAAAATGCTGTGTTGGTAATGGTGACAATGAAGCGATCGGAGTGTTGAAAAAACCGAACTGGTTCACTAATATCCTTTTAGGGAAGAAAATCTGTTGTTGTTACCCAGTCAGACCAATATGTGACGTCACGCACGCAGTAATGTGGTGGACACGTAGCCTAGCAAGCATTCAGTTGTATCAAATCGCTCTTAAGAAGTGTAAGAAGAATAAAACTGGATGGACCAATTACCACCTGTCATGCAGGCCCCCACCTGCCAAGAATGAGGCATATTAATTTTGTCATATGAACATTGATTTTAAACGTGCTGGGAAGAGGAGAAGGCCTGTTAAAAGGGCTGCCGGACACTTAGTTGAAAAACATTTGCATGCTAACAGACAGTGCTTGTGGAGACAAAAGGACCATTCCCTGACATTCAACCCACAATGGATTTTGACCACCAGACATTGATGGTGGAAGGAAGAGCGTTCCAGAGACTGCTAATTTGATACAATCCACAAAAGCCAGGACTGGTTAAACCAGCTGGTCACATGACTAACTGGCTGGTCCAGGGTGTTTTGAACTAGTCACAGTTTTTGAATTGTGAAAGACTGTTTGCTCTTGGAGTGAGAAGACCTCTCCTGTCTGCTCCCATCTCTTTCTCACAAGCCTCTGGACCCACTGAGGACACATGAACTTCAAGAGAGAAAAGTCTCCTACATCGAACGAGGTTTATGAAGAATATTGGGCCCCAATGAAAACAAAGAGCTACCTACAATCAAGGACTTTACAGCAAGCTTGAAGAACAGTAACCAAAACCTCTTCAGATATTGCCTCAAACTTTTTCGCTTTATTCCTTCTGCTCTTTTCTGTCTCTAACTGCATGTGTGTGTCGCGTATGCATGCTAGCCAGGGTGCGTCGCGTATCCGTGAGCGCGAACCAAATTAGAGTTTAAGTTTAATAAAGTTTAACCTTTTTTCTTTAAACCTAAGAAAACCTGTTTGACTAGTTTCTTTGCCGTGTAATTGGAAGTTAGTGAACAAGGATTTACTAAGGGGGAGATAAAAAAAAAAGCGGTGTGTTTAAAATTAAACCCTGTTACGGTAGACCAGCTGAAGGCTGAGAGGGAACCCTAGACCACTTTCTCACCTGTTGGTAACGCTACTCCATCAGCCTACTCTCAGTCATCAGAAAAGTGATGGAAGGGTTGTTGATAGTACTAACGTGCCACTCAATAACCTATTCACAGATGCTTGGTTTGAGTTCTGCCAAGAGCACATAGTTCCAGCCCTCATTAGAGCCTTGATCCAAAAAGAGCTGAAATCCAGAGGTGAGGTGAGAATGACTGCCAAATACTGCCTTAATGTCCAGGGCAGAGTGTGGCCTAGCAAAGCTGAAGTCAGTGGGGATCAGGGAAGAACTCTTCAGTGACTAGATTCATTCCTAGCACAAAGGTTGTGATTGTTGGAAGCCAATCATCTCAGCTCAGGACATCACTGCCAGTGTTCCTCAAGGTAGTGTCCTAGGCTCAACCATCTTCAGCTACTTCATTGTTGACCTTCCTTCTATTAATTGTATATTACTAGTGTGTTTACTTGTTTGCAGGTGGTGGGCATGAACTGGTGATTAACCTGTGCGCTATTAAATAGGAACCTCCTGAAACTGTGGTCGTTGGGCTAGGATGTGCATGTTTTTAATGTATATCTCGGCAAATAAAAGCTTATAAAAGTGTGTAAAGATTAGCTTCCTGTTCTTCACTGCCTGGCTTCATGGAGTAGAACAACCATCGTAAGGTTAGATGTGGGGATTTTCTCTGTGCAGCTTTCTGTTCCATTTGCAATTTGTCAGGTAATGAATCGCTTGCTCGCTTGCAGAAAGACCTGGACAACATCCAGGCTTGGGCTGTTAAGCGACAAGTAACATTTGTGTCATTGCCAGGCAATTGACCATCTCTTAACATTGCCATTGTTGAATTCCCTCACTATCAACATCTTGTGGATCACCATTGACTGTGAGCTTAACTGGACCAACCATATAAATACAGTGGTTACAAGAGCAGGTCAGAGGCTTGGTGTTCTGTGGTAAGTGACTCACCTGACTCCCCAAACCTTTCCACCACCTTCAAGGTACAAGTCAGGACTGTGATGGGATATTCTCCACTTGGCTGGATAAGTGCAGTATCAACAACACTCAAGAACTTAAACACCATCCAGGACAAAGCAATCGATTTGGTTAACACCACATCCACATTCATTCCTTCCACCATTTGAGCACCATTGCTGCAGTGTGTGCCATATAAAAGATGCATTGCAGCAATTCGCCAAAGTTTCTTCGAGAGCGTATAACACATTTGTGAAAGGTATGGACAGCAGGTGGATGGGATCATCATCACAGGCAGGTTTCCTTTCAAATCACACACCATCCTGACTTGGACATGTATTGTCATTGGCTCAACATCCTATAACTGATTAGCTTCACTACATGGACTGCAACAGTTCAAGGTGGTTCAGCACCACCCTCTTGAGGGCTGTTAGGAATGGCCAGTAAGGGTCATCAACCTGAAACTTTAACACTGTTGCTCTCAACACAGATACAGTTTGACTTGCTGAGTATTTCCAGGAAGGATATGCTAATAGGGATGGTTGGAGAGGTGGGTGGAGGCTTGTGTGGAGCATAAACACTGCTCTAGACTCTATTTAATTCTAGTTGATGAGCTGTTATATAGAGGGCATCAATTTATGAAGAAAGAGGTTAGGAATTTTTTTTTGCACAGAGGGTTGTTGAGATATGAAATCTCTGACCAGAAACAGTGGTGGAAGAAGAACCCGTAACAGCTGTTAAAAGAGAAAAATATTTTTAAAATTGTAAAGGCTATTTGGAAGGACAGGGAAATGAGACTGGCTAGCTCATTCAGAGAGCCAGAAAAAATTTGATTGGCTGAATGGTCTTCTGTACTGTAAGAATTGTTATGACCAGATGAGAAAGGGGTCTTGGGCTCCCTTCTCAGCCTTTTCCTGGTTTGGCCATAAACAGGGTTTAACTTTTAAAAGTGTTTTTAGATTCCCCTCAGTGAGCCCTTGCTCACTGCTCTCTAATTGCGATTGCAATGAAATCAACCAGCCAGGCTTTCTCATGTTTAAACAAGAAAGGTGTAAGTTTATCAACCTTAAAACTCTAATTCAGTTAAAACTACTAAACAATACGTGATGCAAACACGCTAGCATGCATACGTGATAAACACACACGCAAACAGATACAGAGGAGGACAAAGAATTAAAAGGGGAAAGGTTTGAAGTAGTAGATGGAAATTCAGTTACTGGTTTTGAGTTGGTTATCAATTCTTTGAAGTTAAGTCTTGCAGTTCTTGTTGGGGCCCAGTGCACACTTTCAAACTTGTTTCACTGGTCTTCTGTCTTGAGGCTTGTGGCTTCTGTGAGTCCCTGGAACTTTGTGTGTAAGAGAGAGAGGTGCTCTCTTCTTGAAGTTCATTTGTAGTCTCTTCCTTTTGTGTCAGGCACAACTCAAAAAAGCCCCAGGTTGGCCAGCAGGTTAGTCATGTGATGAGCTCCCTGTTTGAAGCAGCTTCGCCTGCGAGATTTGTGGATTTCGCCAAGCTTACCAGACACACACAGTTATGGGGTGGAATGCTGGCTTTTACACATTCAATGACTCTCAATGTCTCTTGATCATCACTATTGACAAAACCCATCTGGCTAATTGAATCAGGGAGTACTCCCATTGTTTCTCCATGGAGCCATCTTTTAGAACGCAAATGTGCAGCCATGTTTTCAGCCATTGTTCTGTGGTCTTTCTAAACAAGTTTGTTCAAGGTCCAGTAACAGTTCAAAAATTATGTTCAAAAATATGGTGAAATTAATATGTTTCATTTTGGCAGGTGTGATTTCTGTCACAGATTCGATGATTATACTTCTTTCTTTGGCCTCCTTGTCTCGAGAGACAATGGGTAAGCGTCTAGAGGTGGTCAGTGGTTTGTGGAGCAGTGCCCGGAGTGGCTATAAAGGCCAATTCTAGAGTGACAGACTCTTGTGTGGAGGAAGATTCCTTCTTCTGAAGACTTGAACGCATGTGAGAGCAGCAGTGAGAAGGAGATCCCAAACAGTGTAGGTGCGAGAACACAGCCCTGTTTCATGCCACTCAGGATAGGAAAGGGGTCTGATGAGGCACCGCTATGCTGAATTGTGCCTTTCATATGGTCATGGAATGACGTGATGATACTTAGTAGCTTTGGTGGACATCCGATCTTTGCTAGTAGTCTGAAGAAACCACTTCTGCTGACGAGGTCATTGGTTTTGGTGAGATCTATGAAAGCAACGTAAAGGGGCATCTGTTGTTCTGGGCATTTCTCCTGTATCTGGCGAAGGGAGAACAGCATGTCAATGGTGGATCTCTCTGCTCAAAGCCGCACTGTGCCTCAGGGTAGACACGCTCAGCCAGCTTCTGGAGTCTGTTTAAAATGACTCGAGCGAAGACATTCTCCACTATGCTGAGCAGGGAGATTCCACGGTAGTTGTTGCAGTCACCACGGTCACCCTTGTTCTTATAGAGGGTGATGATATTGGCATCGCGCATGTCCTGTGCTACCTCTCCCTCATCCCAGCACAGGAAAAGCAGTTCATGGAGTGCTGAGAGCATAGCAGGCTGGGACTCTTGATTATTTCAGAGGTAATGTTGTCCTTTCCAGGGGCTTTTCCACTGGCTAGAGAATCAATGGCATCACTGAGTTCCAATTTTGTTGGCTGTTCGTCCAACTCATCCATGACTGGCAGAGATTGGGCTGCATTGAGGGCGGTCTCAGTGACAACATTTTCCCTGGAGTACAGTTCTAGGTAGTGCTTCACCCAGCTGTCCATTTGCTTGTGTTGGTGAGTGATCGTTTCCCCTGATTTAGACTTGAGGGGGGCAATCTTCTTGATGGTTGGCCCAAAAGCTCTCTTAATGCCATCATACATTCCTCTGATGTTTCCGGTGTCAGAGGCCAACTGAATATGACTGCATAGGTGTTACCAGTAGTCATTTGCACAGCGCCTGGCTGTTCTTTGTGCAGCGCTTCTGCCTACTTTTAAGTGCTACGGATGTTAACTTGCTGGGGGCTTGTAGTTCAACAGTGCAGTGCGCTTAGCGGCTATGACAGGTTCCAGCTCTTCAAAGTGAGATTTAAACCAGTCAGCATTCTACTTCTCACGTTTGCCATTGCTGTATCTTAGATATAAATATAATCACTATAAAAAGGCCCTTAAACTCCACGACTTGTTAAAACTGATGGCTGGACAAATCACTAAAAGTGGGCTACAGACAGAGATTTTTTGCAAGTCCAGGCTGTTTTACATTTCACGTGCAACATAAGAGCCTTGCCAACCATGGAATTAGTGCCATCTCAGCAACTATGTTTAGCAACCTAACATTAGCCAACCCGGTGGTTGTTGTAGAATTATCTTGTTAAGCTTTTTTTTGGTCATGAGAATATATTGGAACTGTTAATGCTGCTTTGAATAAGCATAGGATTTACCTTACTCTACACTGAATCCTCAGTTTAGGGGATCCCAGGTGTGGATAATGGAGATTCAAGGGTTATCGGGAACGTATGGCGCAGTAATACCATTGGTGTAGGATTGAAGGTGAGCACAATATAAATATCACAGGAATCATTTCATTCCTTATGCATTGAGGTCACCTTTTACGCTATGCTTTGTTCAGTGTATACATAAAGCATTGTCTTGATTTGAACAGTTCACGTAGCCTAGCTCTTTGGCACTCCTTGCTCCAAGGTCCTAGTGTTCTGTGACATCAATAGTTTTGGTATGATTTATTTGTATGGGGAAGTTAAACAAATGAGGCAGAAAGTTGAATTATCTGTTTTGGCAGTCCTGTAAAATTTGCCCTTTTGGTTTTTTATATATAATATATTGTGATTGTAATAATCAACATCATACATTTACAAGTTGTTGATGTCGAGTGCAGAAAGTGGGTTCAGTGTGCATGACCGAGTAATGGAGAGCAACTTGTTTGAGAAGGCTTGTGGAAGTTCAAGGAGCTGGTCTGTTGGTTCTTAGGCTACTGCTGTGCTATTGCAGAAAGATTGGATTCTTTAACTGCGTCGCACTGGCTATGCAAACTCCCACAAGTTAATGGGTTAATGCATGTCCTTCTCCTGGGACAACTGAGCTGTTTGGAGAAGGTATCAATATGCCACCACATCATTGACAGTATACCAAGAGTTAGAAGCAGATTTTAAGTAGCTTCTCCTAATTCTGACTCATTACATCTTTTTGGGGGGTGAGCTGGAGAAGGGGATCCACTTGAGTGAGGTACACTGTCTCGCTACAGTTAAGAGGAATTCCTAGTTTACCACTGCTCCAGGAGAACCACTATGGAAAGGCCAAGAAGGCATTGTATATAGTCTTGGCTTGAAGGTATTCTCGGTAATCTTTTAGATTTCTCAATGCACTTTTTGTCTGTGGAGCTCCATCTTTGGGCATGGTCAGAAAATGCCTAGAATGTACACTCAGCTTTTTCTCCAAAGCTTCAGGTTTGCTCTTGTGTAGAGTTGATGGAAGGAGAGGAGCATATAATGTCTAATGGCTGATTTTTAATTTGTTCTTTTTAAATTTATTGTAAGCAATCTGTTCACACTGCCTTGCAAATGGATTTCCACTCACTCTTCGATAGTGCTTGTTTGGATTCCTCTCCTAAGCTACTTATTGTCCGAGTACTTGCATATCCCTGAGAAATTACATTGATGGTGTTTTTATGTAAGTGATTGGAGCACTTGGATTAATTTTGGCTAATTTAAATAATGGAAGATATCAATCTGTTTCAGCTATAGTTTATCTCAGCTGACATTTGGGATTTAATGATTCCATTGTCAAGAGTCTTGGGAAACCCCTGCCATGCCAAGATTTGAGTGTCCACTTCGACCTGTCAGTGTAATGCCAGACTGTTAAACTGAATGGCTCCCACAGACAAAGCACGTATGGTTTCACTGTAGCAGGTTGGGATTCGAGCTGTTTCTGTGCCAAACTCATGTTCTGGCATTATTTTAGAACTACAGAGAGATCTGACTACTAGCAATCTACCCGTTCAGTGGGTTCTTACTTTCTTGTGGATGATTAAATTGTAAAATGGTTAAAAGCATCACCCCAAATGCTTGGGAATGTGCCATCATTTCCTGTGTCCTGTGAACCTTTTCAGGGTCTGGTGCTCCACTGCTCCACAGAATCTGAATTTTGGATTAAGTCTTCGAGAGGACTCTCGTGAACACAATGCACGTAATTTTAACCAGGTGGTAGTGTAAACAAGCGATATCAGATCAGCTGCTTGTTAGTGGAAACGAAAATTGATAGAGATGTATAACGGGCAGCTGATTTGCTATCAGTCATACCAGTTATTTTACACTATCACGCGGTCAAAATGATTTTTTATTCATTCATGGGATGTGGGCATCGCTGGCTAGGACAGCATTTATTGCCCATCCCTGATTGTCCTTGAGAAGGTGGTAGTGAGCAGCCTTCTTGAACCGCTGCAGCCCATGTGAGGTAGGTACACCCACAATGCTGTTAGGGAGTTCCAGGATTTTGACCCAGCGACAGTGAAGGAATGGCAATGTAGTTCCAAGTCAGGATGGTGTGTGGCTTGGAGGGGAACTTGCAGGTGGTGGTGTTCCCATGCAACTGCTGCCTGTTTCCTTCTAGGTGGTAAAGGTCGTGGGTTTGGAAGGTGCTGTCTAAGGAGTAGATTCATCAAGCATGATTTCAATGTTGCATTGGTTTGTATTAAATTTAGTGAATTTCAGATTTATTATTTTCTGGACTCTAAGGCCATAGTCGCTATCTGTATGGTCTCCTATATACTTCCTGAACAAACACATGGAAGCAGGAAATTATCTCTCTCTTTAATGCCTTTGTCCCAAAGGGTAACACATGGAACAGTGACCTGTTGAGAAATTTCTGACCAACGTGTCACACAATCTTTTAATAACACCATAGTTGTAATCACTGGTTATTGGATTTATTTTGTTTTGTTAGAAACAGTTTAGCACTAACTGTCCGCAGTGTTTCCGGGCCAATGGCTGGAAAAAATATCGAGCAATGTTTCTGATCCATAAACTTCAGGAATTGTAGAGAATATTGGGAAAGGGAGTGGTTTAGTCATTTTCTAGCCTTGACTAAATTGAGAGGAGCTGTCTTCAGTTTTTTCTTTGTGATCTGGAAGTTTTCTTTGTGATCTATGTTCTAGGTTCTTAAGTTTTAGTTAAGTTTCATACGTTCTTTCACCATTGCCATTTTGGGTTTTAGTCCGCCATGAACTTAGGCTAGTTAGTCACACCAGTCAACACTGCCTGGGCCACAAGCTGATACCGTATGTTCAGTTTCTAATTCTGCGTTGAACATTGCAGACCATTCTCACTGATCAATCGACATGAAGTCTTTTTACATCATCATTTAAGCCGTGAATCTGCTTTAAACTCAACACCAGCATTGACAAAACTGGCTTCATTTTCTGCAAGGTGGTCCTGATGACGAGGATTATAAACGAGAGAGACACAGAAACATGCCTAGGCTAGATAGGGAACTACATGTTTTAGGCAATATTAGGAATTTCCTGAAGAATATTGCAGTTCTGCCGCATTCTGCACCGCTTGTGCAGCTAACGATGCCTTTGGAGACCACTAGCACTTATAGATTCCTGCAGCATCAGTTGCACATCTGCCCACCTTCAGGTTCAACTGCTGGTCTGGTGCCATCAGTCACATTTTCAGTGCATCAGAAAAGCCAATTAATACTAATTATTTTGTTGTCTCTGCTGGCACAGCCTTCAGTCATCTGAAGTGATTGCTTTGGCTCAGCCTTCAAAATCAACCCAGATCATCTCCAATTCCAAGCCTCAGCAATAATGTCTTCTGCCGCTTGAGCCTGTGCACTAATACTAATATGGCATTTTTTATACTGGACAGGTGCCCTAACCTTCAATTACAAATGGATGTATACTATTATAACATTGTTCCACCATTGACTCTCTACGTGGAAGTGTGTCTGAGTTCATATAAAGTTAACACTGCAGTGACCAGTTATTATTTATGCTCATAGCAGTTATCAAGGTACCAACAGACATGGGCTTAAGATAGATTTTGCTGCTTGAAGGTTACATTCTTTGCAAAGAATGCTGGTAAATTTGCAGAGGCTTTTTTTACTGGTAACTACTTGAACTAGGTACGATTGTAATTACACAAAAATAGATCACGGCTTAAGTGCTATTTGTGTAATGGCTGGTGCTGCCTATGTTAATGATTTTTTTGTGCACTCTTCTGTCCCTTGGTAACTTGCTGTGGGTTGGGGTAATCAAAGTCCACTGTTGTTCTCGAAGTAATCTGAATTCAGCTCAACTCAATTAGGTCTGTGGATCAATCCTGCCCAAACCTGAACAGGCAAATATTCAGGGATGGCAGTTGACTGGATTAGAGCTAGTTACTGGGCTATGATTACTTGAGCTGTTTTGGTTAAACATTCTCTTTAGCAATCTAATGATTAATCCTTTGACGATCGAATGGGGAACTGGTTTCTTTGACAGTTACACCAATCAGTCAGTAATTGCATTAACTAATAAATGATGAAAGAAATGCTCAACCAATCACCAGCAGAAGATTTAACAGCCTTCTGATGCACAAGTGCTGTCAAATCCAAGCATACGAAAGCTGGGGTTGAAAATAATCTGTACATAAAGGTAGTTGTACCTAACTTTAATCTATGCAGTGTGTGATCTCCCAGTCTTTCTCAAATGGTGTGAATGAAAGAATTCAGTCTGTAATAGTACAAATGTATGCATTTTATGAACCAATTCTCACTGAATTTACAGATTAAGTTGTCTTTGGATTAAAACCTGGTTTGAAGAAATTCTAATTTCCCAAGGTTTCTTTTAAAACATGGATGTTCCATAGGAGGGCTGCGAATGTTCTATAAAATTTAATAGACGTTCTATATTCTAAATTTATAGATGTTCAATAAAATGTTCTCGGCTTTGTATATACGATTAAGAAACACAAGTCAAAAGCAACTTCATGTAGCAATTAAACTTTTATGTGTCTTTTATTCAAATAGTGCAATGCTAAGCATACTTTCTAATATTACCAATATCATTACAACTGCTATTTATTTAATTTTATAACATATAATACATATCTGTGGCATTGCTTCAAGAAGAACAAGGAGTTCTTCCAGTTTCCAGGACACCATTCCTGCCTCCATCAAGAGGAGACTATTCTATTTCTGGTTGCAGAATCTTTGTGATCTTTTCATTTCTTTCCAAATTATCCATCTCCATGATTCTGCTGGTCCTCCTGCTATTGAGAGGGTGAGTTGTTTGCCAGATGTCTCACCACTGTCATTTCTCTGTATTAGAAGTCCATATAACAAGGCCCTGTCGTTCATTTCCCTCAGGACATCATTGCTCAGATCACCAACTAAGCAGAATAAGGGGTGGAACCTTTGCCTTCCCACTACTACTTCAATGGTTCTGAAATTGTAGTCCCGACCCCAAACAGAAAGTCCTGCTCGTGGTCTTTTGGATAAGATGTTAAACTGAGGCCCCTTGTGCCCCTTCAGGTGGACGTAAAAGATTCCATTGTGCTACCTTGAAAAAAGGCAAGGGAGTTCTTCCCAGTGCCCTGGCCAAAATTTATCCCTCAACCAACATCAGTTAAAAACAGACTATTTGGTCATCATTTCATGTTTGGGACCTTGCTGTGTGTAAATTGGCTGTTGCATTTCCTACAGTGAATAAACTTCAAAAGTACTTAATTGATTGTAAAGTGTTTTGGGACATCCTGAAGTCGGGTAAGGTGCTGAATATATATTTCAGTGGCATTGAGGCCAGTTGTAACTTTCGTATTGTAATTCCATCTGAGACCAAGCTCAGCATTGATCCCAGATTAAATCTGGGGCCTCCCTGATCTATATGGTTTGGCTATTGGTTGGATTAAACTACAGAGCCAATTGCAGGGGGAGGGGGTGGGGGGAGCACTTTAGATGCATTTTTAAGCCTGAAATCAGGACAGGTCCTAGCACCCAGATTTGCCCAAATAAATGATTCATGAACTGAGCTCTAAGTCTTAATTAGGACAATTCAGGTTGCATAAATTCTGCTGAATAATTCCAGATGGATAATGATATAAAAAACAGTTCATGTTGAGCGCTACCCATAAATCTAATGAAAACTCACTGAAAACTTGCAGAAAGTTGATGCCATAGAATTTTGTGATGAGCTGGGCTAATCATATTGTATGAGTTACTCCACAAATATATTGCACAAACCCCAACTCATAAATAAATGCTCAACGTTAATTATGAGATTAGCTGTGTACAGTGATGTCACTGTGCAAGAACTCGAAAGACCTCCAGCTTTGATCCTATGATTATCAGCATTCTTTGTAAGCAGAAATGGATTTTTAGAAGTTTATCAGGCTTTTTTTTTCTCCATGAATACAGACAGACTTCTGATGCCACCGCCTAGTATTCCCTCTTCACGCTTGAACCTATATGGTGAGATAGGTAGAACCTCTAACCCGAGCCAGATCTCGCTCTCAACCGACACTCCTATCACAGAATCACAAAATTCTTACATTGCAAAAGGAGGCCATTCTGCCCATCGTGTCAGCACTGGCTCTCTGAAAGAGCAATTCCCTCAGTCCCATTCCCCTGCCTTCTCCCCATAACACTACACGTTATTCCTTTTCATTTAACTGTCTAATTCCCTTTTGAATGCTTCAATTGAATCTGCCTCCAGCACACTGTCAGGCAGCGCATTCCAGACCTTAACCACTCGCTGCGTGAAAAAGTTTTTCCTTATGTCACCTTTGCTTCTCTTACCAGATACTTTAAATCTGTGCCCTCTCGTTCTCAATCCTTTCACGAGTGGGAATAGTGTCTCTCTATCTACTCTGTCCATACCCCTCATGATTTTGAATACCTCTATCAAATCACCTCTCAGCCTTCTCGTCTCCAAGGAAAACAGTCCTAACTTCTCCAATCTATCTTTAGAACTGAAATTCCTCATCCCTGGAACCATTCTCCTGAATCTCTTCTGTACTTTCTCCAATGCCCTCACGTCTTTACTCAAGTGCGGCGCCCAGAATTGGACGCAATACTTCAGCTGAGGCTGAACTAGTGTCTTATACAAGTTCAACATAACTTCCTTGCTCTTGTACTCTATGCCCCTATTAATAAAGCCCAGGATACTGTATGCTTTATTAACTGCTTTCTCGACCTGTCCTGCCACCTTTAATGATTTATGCACATATACACCCAGGTCCCTCTGCTCCTGCACCCCCTTTAGAATTGTTCCCTTTATTTTATGTTGTCTCTCCATGTTCTTCCTACCAAAATGAATCACCTCACATTTCTTTGCATTGAACTTCATCTACTACCTGTCTGCCCATTCCGCCAACTTGTCTATGTCCTTTTGAAGTTCTACACTATCCTCCTCACAGTTCACAATGCTTCCAAGTTTTGTATCATCTGCAAACTTTGAAACTATGCCCTTTACATCAAGGTCTAGGTCATTAATATATATCAGGAAAAGCAAAGGTCCCAACACTGATCCCTGGGGAACTCCACTACAAACCTTCTTCCAGCCCGAAAAACATCCATTAACCACTACTCTTTGTTTCCTGCCACCCAGACAATTTTGTATCCATGTTGCTCCTGTACCTTTTACTCCATGAACTACAAGTTTGTACACAAGTCTGTTGTGTGGCACTGTATCAAGTGCCTTTTGAAAGTCCATGTACATCACATCAACAGCATTGCCCTCATCAACCATCTCTGTTATCTCCTCAAAAAACTTCGTTAGTTAAACATGATTTTCCCTTAAGAAATCCTTTCCTTAATTAACTCGCATTTGTTCATGTGACTATTGATTTTGTCCCGAATTATCTTTTCTAGAAGTTTTTTGGAAAAGATAATACACCCACACTTTCAAGCAGCAGGATCCTAAGCAGCAGTTGCCAACTTAAACCCTGGCTGTTTTTTTTTGTTCTTTTTCCCTCCTTCCCACCCCAGACCCAGGGTGCTGAGGCCAATTGTAGCACCCTGACTACTGGCCTAGCTGAGGTCAGTTTGACTGAATACAGACTGGGAATCTACACTGGCACCTTCTCATCTGAAAACATTAGGCAGTGCCTTTATGCACTGAATAATTAGTAGATGTTTTTAGAGACAGTGAACATGTTCTTAGTTTGGCTCTGGACAAGTCCAAAATTCATAGAAACTCCTAAACGTCCTCTTGGTTGAAATACTGCTCCTCTTTAAAATTCTGTGAAATAAAGTAAGGATATTCTACTCAGTTATTTATTAAAATATCAACGTTTTGGACTTTATTGATATGAGTGACTTTCTTCTGCCTTCTTTGTATTTGTATTTGAATTTTTATTATGTATATAAAAGTATAATTCTTATGATGCATAGGTAAGCCAAGTCTTCCTGTTCTGACTTGCGTCGCATAGTAACAGTGTTGTGTTATCAGTGCCGCTTAGCATCATTCAAGTCTGAAATGTAATTGCGACATTTTCTACATGTGCAAGTCAAGTCAGATCATAGTCTTATATTGAATCTGCCCACCCAATTATAGGTTGAAATTAATGATGCCAATGATGGGTACCCTGGTTATACTGGCAATTAGAAACTGGATGGTACAGGGAATGTAAGGTCCTGTGCTTTTCATGTCAGTGAAGACACCACCAAGCAGCTATTGAGTTTGCTTTTTGTAGTCAATTAAAAAGATGCACATTTTATGCAGTCTGGCTCAGCTGATCCAGGACAACTAAACTGTTGCTTAGAAGGAGATCATTTGGCCCCTCATGCCTGTGCTGGCACTTTGAAAGAACTATCCAATTTGTCCTACTCTCCTGTTGTTTCCCCCTTAGTCATGTTGGACCACCCTTTAAGATGCCAAATCAATACACAGCTATCCTTCCAGTATCTGTCTTGCCTTGATACAAAAGCTTTCTCGTCGTGTTATTTTCTCCATACCACATGCAGTTTAGACAGGAAGGTGCTGTACTGTTGTTTCTGACCACAAACTCAAACACACAGCTTTCTATGTTAGTTTTGTGGTTTTTGCTGCTATGTACAAAATATGTGATAAGGTAAAAACAAGAAATGCTGGAAATACTCAGCAGGTCTGGCTGAGAGAAGCAGAGTTAATGGTTCAGGTCAATGACCCTTCATCAGAACGGGCAGAGGCTGGAAATGTATAATAAAGCGAGGGTGGGGCAAGAGATAATAAAAGAGGTGTTGATAGGACAAGGTCACAGAGAATAACTGACCAGAAGGCCATGGAACAAAGACAAACGGTATGTTAATGGTGTAGTGAAAGACAAAGCGTTAGTACAGAGAGGGTGTGAATTGACAGAAAACTGAACAGCCTGGCCCCAAAAGCAAACATGAAAAAAACAGTGGGTAGGCACAGTAGAAACAAACTAAAATAAAATAAACACATAAAAAAAATATAAAAGAAACAAGAAAAAAAACCTAAAAATAAAAAGGGGGACCAGTTATGCTCTAAAATGATTGAACTCTGTTCAGTCTGGCAGGCTGCAGCGTGCCTAATTGGTAAATGAGGTGCTATTTCTGGAGCTTGTGTTGATGTTCACTGGAACACTGCAGCAATCCCAGGTCAGAGATGTGGGCATGAGAGCAGGGGGGAGTGAAATGGCCAGCAACCGTAAGCTCGGGGTCATGCTTTTGGACTGAGTGGGGGTGTTCTGCAAAGCGGTCACCCAGTCTGCATTTGGTCTCCCCAATGTAGAGGAGACCACATTGTGAGCAGCAAATACAGTATACTAAATTGAAAGAAGTACAAGTAAATCGCTGCTTCACCTGAAAGGAGTGTTTGGGGCTTTGGATAGTGAAGAGAGAGGAGGTAAATGGGCAGGTATTACACCTCCTGCGATTGCAGGGGAAGGCGCTGTGGGAAGGGGACGAGGTGGTGGGAGTAATGGAGGAGTTGACCAGGGTGTCGCGGAGGGAATGATCCCTTCAGAATGCTAACGGGGGAAGGGAGGGGAATATGCATTTGGTAGTGGCATCACGCTGGAGGTGGCAGAAATGGCGGAGGATGATCCTTTGGATGTGGAGCTGGTGGGGTGGAAAGTGAGGACAAGGGGAACCCTGTCACGGTTCTGGGAGTGAGGGGAAGGGGTGAAGGTAAAAGTGCGGGAAATGGACCGGACACGGTTGAGGGCCCTGTCAAGCACAGTGGGGGGGGAATCCTCGGTTAAGGAAAAAGGAAGACATATCAGAAGTGCTGTCATGGAAGGTTGCATCATCAGAGCAGATGTGTCGGAGACTGAGAAACTGGGAGAATGGAATGGAGTCCTTACAGGAGGCAGGGTGTGAAGAAGTGTAGTCGAGGTAGCTGTGGGACTCTGGCTTATATGATGGACTTATGTGATGAGGTTTCTGGACAAAAGTTTTAAGTCTTTAAAGCTCTCAAATCTGCACAAGTATCCTTGGTAATTCATTTAATATCTGGTATGAGTGTTTAATTCATTGGTTTTTGACATTTTTGCTAGTTTCACAGGTGGCAGCAGTTGTCTAATCACTGAGTGATTTCAAATGTCTCACTTCAAATGAATAATAATGTTAAACTTAAAATAATTGTCAAAAAAGCTGGGAGAAATTAGAATTTTTTAATGCAGCATGTGGTTAAGATTCGGAATGCACTGCCTGATAGGGTGACAGAAGCAGATTCAATGAAAACTTTCAGAAGGGAATTAGAGAAATACTTCAAACGGAAAATTTTGCATGGCTATGAGGAAAGAGCAGGAGAGTGGGACTAATTGGGAAGGTAGCTCTTTCTAAGAGCTGGCACAGGCACAATGGATCAAATGGCCTCCATCAGCACTGTACGATTCTATGATCATGAAAAAATCTGAAATGTTCCGAAGTCTCTAAGCTTCTCATTGCTTTAGCAAAACCAGATGAATTTTTAAAAAAAATGATCTGTTTAGTACCACACCACATCGTGACACTGCAGCAGTTATAGCACCGTAAGATAAATTTATATTTAAATAGATAATGGAAACAAAAACTTTTAAAAGGGAAGACATTGTTAATCACATTGTGTTGCAAACATTATACTTGAGACCAAATTTAGAAATTTGTGCTTTTACACATCCATAGAAATAGTACAATGTTAAAAGTTAATTTTAAAAATTGTGAATTGTTAAAATCATAGAATTTTACAGCATGGAAGGAGTCCATTCTGCCAGTTGTATTTGTGCCACACCCTTTCTTTTATAAATATTTATCCACTAGCCTTTTTAAAAGCTATTACAGATTCTGTTTCCACCACTACTTCTAGCAGGATATTTCATGTCCTAATCATGCTCTACATTTAAAAATAAATAAGTCTCCCGTTCCCTTTCATTCTTTCGGTGATCTATCTTCAATTTGTGCCCTCTATCTACCCACACATTTACCAGGGGTAATTGTTTCCTCATAGCCTCAATGTAAAAATGTGCTGGTTAATCATGGTTTGAACAGGAGCATGGGCTGTGGAAGGAAAATCACCTGACATGCTATTCTTTTTAAGGCTAGGGTGGATGATCGTTTCTCTATTTGTTCATTCCTTTTGTTTAAGGGCTATGTTTTCTGAATTTGTGTAGCTGCAGGGTGAGTGGAGGATCGGCCTCAGCTGTTGTACATTTCTGTCTCTTCCCCCACTGCCCCCTGCCCAGTTATATAACTTGGTCAAATGCTGGCTGTTTCCGGTATGCTAGTATAGTAAAGTAATAAAAAGATGACCAACAGCTTCAACAAAGCCCTGAATAAACACCAATAACTTATGACAACACGTTGTTACATTAAAAGTGAAATGCACCTTTGTTGGGTAAGGAAAACACAAAAATGTAATTTTCAGTGACAGATTTAGAAAACTTTGGAGTGGGATGTGAACAAGATTTCTTCTTTAAGAGGACACGCCCCAGAAAACATTTTTTTTGCATTTTCAAAAAATGAGAGCGCCACAATTTTCTACATTGACACAAATTGTTGACAACTTACATGTATAGGTCTGTGAGAAAAGAAATAAGTAGTTCATGCTGAATATCAACATGTTCTTTGGCCATAGTGTGTAAAGTTATTTTGGCTTCCTTCAATAATGTGCAGTTGTGTCCAGCATATCTCTCCTCCCTTCCATAGATTCCTCTGCCTTTCCAAATGGTACAGGATTAGTATCTGCCTGTCTTCCCTCCATATGAGAGATAAGACATGACTTTATATAACTATTGTCCACCTTCTGGCAATTCCAACCAACATGTAGGAGTATGATTTGGGAAAATGGAAACAAATTTACTGAGATTTGTTTTTCAGCAGAGCCTTCCCATTTTCTGTCAATCAAAGCCTTAAAAAACTTAAATACCTGTGGTGTTTTGTAGCTGAGCTGAACCCCAGGTTAGCTGCGAATTTAGCAAAACTAGAGAAGAATCGAAGCAGTCCACCACATGACTCTTCTTCGTACAACTGCAATCAACCACCCCAATCTCAGGCACCATCTGATAAAATCAGCACAGGTGAAATAAACTGCAAGGAATGTAGGAAGTTTTAAGTCCATGCCAAATTTTACTGGAAGATGTAGATAAGCCTGGGTGCAAAATGGCAATTGGCTACTGATGGTTGGCATGTTTACTGACTAGGCTGAAGCTGAGGAATGGCCACTTTGATAACACAGAACAAGTAGCATTTATGTAGCGCTTTTCACAACCTCAGAATGGCGCTTTATGGTCAATTAAACACTTTTCAAGTGTAGTCACTGTTGAACTGCAGGAAATGTGGCAGCCAATTTGAACACAGCAAGATCACACAAGCAGTAAATAACTAACCAGATGTTCTGTTTTAGTGATGTTGGTTGAGGGATAAATATTGGCCAGGACACTGTGACCTGTCTCTAGATGCAGAAATCAACAAGCGCATGGGTAAGGCTTCCACTGCTATGTCCAGACTGGCCAAGAGAGTGTGGGAAAATGGCGCACTGACACGGAACACAAAAGTCCGAGTGTATCAGGCCTGTGTCCTCAGTACCTTGCTCTACGGCAGCGAGGCCTGGACAACGTATGCCAGCCAAGAGCGACGTCTCAATTCATTCCATCTTCGCTGCCTTCGGAGAATACTTGGCATCAGGTGGCAGGACTATATCTCCAACACAGAAGTCCTTGAAGCGGCCAACACCCCCAGCTTATACACACTACTGAGTCAGCGGCGCTTGAGATGGCTTGGCCATGTGAGCCGCATGGAAGATGGCAGGATCCCCAAAGACACATTGTACAGCGAGCTCGCCACTGGTATCAGACCCACCGGCCGTCCATGTCTCCGTTATAAAGACGTCTGCAAACGCGACATGAAATCGTGTGACATTGATCACAAGTCGTGGGAGTCAGTTGCCAGCATTCGCCAGAGCTGGCGGGCAGCCATAAAGACAGGGCTAAATTGTGGCGAGTCGAAGAGACTTAGTAGTTGGCAGGAAAAAAGACAGAGGCGCAAGGGGAGAGCCAACTGTGCAACAGCCCCAACAAACAAATTTCTCTGCAGCACCTGTGGAAGAGCCTGTCACTCCAGAATTGGCCTTTATAGCCACTCCAGGCGCTGCTTCACAAACCACTGACCACCTCCAGGCACGTATCCATTGTCTCTCGAGATAAGGAGGCCCAAAAGAACACTGTGAAGAACTCTCTTGCCTTTCTTCAAAATAGTGCCATAGAATCTTTTATGTCCATCCGAAAAAGCGAAGGACGGCACCTCTGATGGTGCAGCACTCCTCAGTACTGCACTGGCATGTCAGCCTAAATTTTGTGCTCAAGTCACTGGAGTGTGACCTGAACCCACAATGTTCTGATTCAGAGGTGAGAACGTTACCAACTGAGCCACAGCAGATACCTAAGGCACCAGAGGACTGCAACCAACTGTGGAACCAGACTACAGCATAAGCCTGCACCTTTGAGTGTGGAGAGAAAACTGGAGAGGGAGATAAAAAAAAGTAAAATGGAGTGCTAATGAAAGTTGATGCTGAGGTGCATAAGAATGTGTCTGTTTGACTGTAACCCTTTCAGCAATTAGGCTTGATTTGTGGCATTTATGTGGAGCATAGTATATTGATGTGTGATTTTGACTTGCCCTCTGATTCTGCTGCATTGGTTGGTTATTATCTACTTCTTCAGGCTTCTCTCGTTAATGGTGGGGTGGGTCTGCCTGTGTACAGGAGAGAGGACTTGGGCTGATGTTTGGGGTGGAAGCATGTTGTTAAGACCACCCAGAAGCACAGCAGCATCTAAGAATCTGGATCCAGCAGTACTGAAGTTCTGAAACCAAAACGGGAAACTCTAGAAGCACACAGCAGGGTGAGCATTTTAGGCCAAAACCTTCATGGAACTAAAGAATGCTGGGTGAACAAGCATTTTAATAGAATAAAAAAGTAAGGGGTGGAGGGAGAATGACTAGTTACTCCCAATGGATGCTAAGAGAGAAACAGGAAGTGGTTAGATCATCTGCCAGAAAATAAAAATAAGCATTAAAGAAACCAAGTGCACACTACTGGCTGGGCATCTATGCCTTGGTGTAGGTCTGTTTATCATCTCTCTTCGGAACTGGACTGCTTTGTCAGTAGCTTCTGTTTTAATTTCGGACCTGATTTAAAAGCTTTCTGTGTTCTCAATTTGTCCCATTGATTTGCCTTTCCCCTTCGGTACACCTCCCATTGAGTTAGCTATTTGTAGATTCTTGGTTTCTTTAATGTCTTTCATTTTTTAAATGTTTTTTTCTATCGTCTGAGAGAACGTTTTGCACCATGTCCTCTTTTGGTATTTTTTTTTTCATCTTACCTTTCCAATTCCTCGTTTCCTGATTCTGTTAAAATGCTTGTTCATCTTGGGGTTGGGTCCATTTGCTGGGGGTGGGGAAGGGGGAGGTATAGCTTGGGCCTGGAGAAGGCACTCCTGCTCCTCCTGGTCTATAAACCGTGTTTAATGGCACTACCTTATAGATTCAGCCCTTCTCAGCTTCTTTAAGCTGTTGAGTTTCTTTTCACCAAGTTTGATGGAGCAGTTTTTCTCATCAGTCTCTGGGGATCTTCACAAGAACACAAGCAATAGGAGCAGAAGTAAACCATATGACCCATTGAGCCTGCTCTGCCAGTCAATGCGATAATGACTGATATTGGGTTTCAATCCCACTTTTCTGCCCGCACCCCATATCCCTAGGTTCCCTGCGAGACCAAAAATCTATCTATCCCAGCCTTAAATGTATTCAACGATGGAGCATCCACAAACCACTGGGGTAGAGAATTCCAAAGATTCACAACCCTTTAAGGTAGTAATTTCTCCTCATCTCAGTCCTGAATGATCGGTCCCTTATCCTAACACTGTGCCCCCACATTCTAGATTCCCCAACCAGCGGAAACGATCTCTCAGCTTCTACCCTATCCAGCCCTTTCAGAATCTTGTATGTCTCAATTAGATCACCTCTCATTCTTCTAAACTCCAAAGAATATAGGACCAATTTACTCAGCCTCTCAACGTAGTACAACCCACTCATTCCAGGGACCAATTTAGTAAATCTTCGCTGCACCGCCTCCAGTGCAAGTATATCCTTTCTTAAATGTGGAGACCAAAACTGCACACAGTATTCCAGGTGTGGTTTCACCAAAGCCCTGTACAATTTTAGTAATACTTCTTTATTCCTGTACTCCAATGTCCTTGCAGTAAAGGTCAACATGCCATTTGCCTTCCTAACAGGCTGCTGCACCTGTATGTTAGCTTTGTGCGTTCCTTGTACGAGCACCCCCAAGTCTCTCTTAACATCAACACTTACCAGTTTCACACCTTTTAAAAGATATTCTGCTTTTCTATTTTTAAGACCAAAGTGAACAACTTCACACTTCCCTACATTATACTGCATCTCCCATCTTGTTGCCCACTCATTTAGCCCGTCAATATCTCTTTTGCAGCTTCCCTATGTCCTCCCGCAGCTTACCTTTCCACCAAGTTTTTTATCATCAACAAACTTAGATACTTTACTCTCTGTCTCTTCATCCAAGTCATTAATATAGAGTATAAATAGCTGAGGCCCCGGCACTGATCCTTGCTGTACCCCAATGTACATTGCCTGCCAACTTGAAAATGCCCCATTTATGTCCACTCACTGCTTCCTGTCTGTTAACCAATCCTCTAGCCATACTAATATATTACCCCCAACACCATGAGCTGTTATCTTGTCTATTAATTTTTTTATATGGCACATTACCAAATCTCCTTCTTTGGCCTCCTTGTCTCGAGAGACAATGGGTAAGCGCCTAGAGGTGGTCAGTGGTTTGTGGAGCAGTGCCTGGAGTGGCTATAAAGGCCAATTCTAGAATGACAGACTCTTCCACAGGCGCTGCAGATAAAATTGGTTGTCAGGGCTGTTATACAGTTGCCTCTTTCCTTGCACTTCTGTCTTTTTTCCTGCCAACTGCTAAGTCTCTTCGACTCGCCACTCTTTAGCCCCGCCTTTATGGCTGCCCGCCATCTCTGGCAATCACTGGCAACTGACTCCCACGACTTGTGGTCAATGTCACAGGACTTCATGTCGTGTTTGCAGACATCTTTAAAGCGGAGACATGGACGACCGGTGTGTCTGATACCAGTGACGAGCTCGCTGTACAATACGTCCTTGGGGATCCTGCCATATTCCATGCAGCTCACATGGCCAAGTCATCTCAAGCGCCGCTGGCTCAGTAGGATGTATATGCTGGGGATGTTGGCCGCCTCGAGGACTTCTGTGTTGGAGATACAGTCCTGCCACCTGATGTCAAGGATTCTCCGGAGGCAGCGAAGATGGATTGAGTTGAGGCGTCGCTCTTGGCTGGCATACGTTGTCCAGGCCTCGCTGCCGTAGAGCAAGGTACTGAGGACACAGGCTTGAAACAGTTGGACTTTTGTGTTCCGTGTCAGTGTGCCATTTTCCCACACCCTCTTGGCCAGTCTGGACATAGCAGCGGACACCTTTCCCATGCGCTTGTTGATTTCTGCATTGAGAGACTGGTTACTGGTGATAGTTGAGCCTAGGTAGGTGAACTCTTGAACCACTTCCAGAGCGTGGGCGCCGATATTGATGGTGGAGCATTTCTGACATCCTGTCCCATGATGTTCGTTTTCTTGAGGCTGATGGTTAGGCCAAATTTGTTGCAGGCAGCCGCAATCCTGTCGAGGGCGTAGGCCATCTCGTCCCAGGGTTTTAGTCAGGTTTTAGTCCCTCGAGTTTCTCCAATACCTTTTCTTGGTTGATATCAATTTCCTTAATTTCCTCATTCTTTTTAGCCCCCAATTACTGCCTATTTCTGGTATGGTACTTGTGTCTTCTACTGTGAAGACAGACACAAAATATTTGTTCAATGCCTCTGCCATTTCCTGAATTCCCATGATGATTTCTCCTGTCTCTGCCTCTCAGGCACCAACATCTACTTTAGCTACTCTTATCTTTTTTATCTATTTATAAAAGGTCTTACAATCTGTTTTTATATTGTTGGCTAGTTTACTCTCATATTTTTTTCTCATTTTATCAACTTTTTGGTGGCCGTTTGCTGATTTCTAAAAGACTCCCAATCCTGAGACTTGCTATTTTTTGCAACATTGTAAGTCTCCTTTTAGTCTAATACTCTCCTTAACTTCCTGAGTGAGCCACAGATGGGTCTTTCTTGACTAGGTTTTATTTTTGAACGGAATGCACTTTTGTTGAACTCTTTGAATTGTTTCTTTAAATGTTTCCCACTGTTCATTTACCGCCATACCTTTTAGACTATTTAACCAATTAACCTCAGCCAGTTCTCCTCTCATGCCTTCTCTTTGCCACATTAACAGCAGTCAGCACATGGAAGTTGGGAATGTACAAGAGTTCAGAATTGGTGGTGGTTAGAGATGTCAGAGGATTGTAGGAGGTTATAAAGGTAGTGCATGGAGGGATCTGAACACAAGGATGAGAATTTTAAAATCAAGGCATGGAAGCCCAATGTAGCTCAGCAAGCACAAGCATAATAGGTGAATGGGACTTGCAGCAGAGTTTTGGATAAACCATGGGGGATGGACGATGGGAGACTGGCCATGAGATTATTGGAATACTCAAGTTTAATGGTAACAAAGGCATGGATGAGAGTTTTCGCAACTGATGGGCTGAGGCAGGGCAGAGTCAGGTGATGTTACGGAGATGGAAGTTGGCAGTCTTGGTGATGGAGAGGATGTGGATTTGGAAGCTCAGCTGAGGCTTCAGTAGGACTCAGCATGCAAACAGTCCTGTTCAGCCTCAGATGGGGAGGAGGATGGTGTCAGTTGCGATGGAACGGAATTTGTGCCAGCACCGAATACAATGGCTTTGGACTTGCTAATATTTAAGTGGAGGAAATTTCTGCTCATCCAGTGCTGGATGTTGGACAAGCAGTCTGGTAATTTATAGACAGTGAAGGGTTTGAGTGAGGTAGTGATGAGATACTGGTGTCGTCAGCATACGTGTGAAATCTGATGTGCTTTTGGATGTTGTCGCCGAGGGGCAGCATGTAGATGAGAAACAGGAGAGGGCCAAGGATAGATCTTGGGAGACTCCAGAGTAAATGGTGTGGGAGCGGAAAGAGAAGTTATTGCAGGTGATTTTCTGGCCATGACTGGATAGTTACGGACCAGGTGCTGGAAGGTGGGATTAGATTGGGCGACTAGTTTTTTCAGCTGGCACGGACGCAATGGGCTGAATGACCTCCTGTGCCGTAACGTTTCTATGGTTCTATAAGAATGGAACCAGATGAGGGCTGTCCTACCGAGCTGGCTGACGAAGGACAGGAATTGGATGGAGTTGCTTACCTGTGTCAAAGGCTGCAGACAGGCTGGGAAGGTGGAGGAGGAATAGTTCACCATAGTCACAGAGGATGTCATTTATGACTTTAATGAGGGCTGTTATTGTGCTGTGAAGGGCAGGAGCCTGATTGGAGCCATTCAAACATGGAGTTGGGGGAGAGGTGTGCACAGATTTGGAGGGTAGAATGTATTTCTTTACCTTGGTTATTAAGGACTGTTAGTTGTCTCTAGTTCAGTCAGCTTTGGAAGTTCAAAGATTTTGTGTCAATTCCAGGATGAATTGGTTTCCCTTATTCGACTTCAGATTTCTCAACATGCAATTGCATTGTAATTTGCCACCAAGCACATGTACATTCCTGTCATTTAAGGCTATCTTCATTTTTATACATAATAGGGCTTTTTGTAATTCTTGCAATACTGAAATTTATGCTTGAGATTTGTTCTTTTGCACATCAAGCCCAATTGGTTCTTTACTAGACAAGTATAAAAAGTTAATAAAGTTCTTTTAATTCCAAGCTGTTTCCTGTACCAATGTGAGACATACCTTTTACTGATTTTTAATCCGATTCAGTTTTGCATTAGTGCATTTTCATCGGATCCACACCCACAAGAAGAACCATAAATAACAACATCCATGATGAGCTCTGCAAGCTATTTCTGCTTTAAAATATATTCCTTACTCGTGATATGGCCAGTATCTTTTTATTTAAAAACAAACCATGTGAATTACTGGGATGATTCAGAGCCATTGCTGCTGGAAATTGAAAGTCTTGTTACTCACTTAAAGGATGGGGTGTGGTTTTCCCAGCTGTTCATACGACTCCCATGTTAACTCAAATTACTGTCGAAAGGAGAAATTGCAATCCCAGCCAGAGCGATATAAATCATTGTAACAATATTTTGTAAATAGGCTTTCTTGCTTGGAGTAGCCGCCTAATTAAAGTTTTTGGAAAGGCAGCATTAAATTTCCTACAAGTAGAATTGGCTCAGTCAATTTTAAGTGGGAAAATGTAGATAGTAAAGATGCATTCTCTCACTGCCCCTCTGCCCCCCCATTCAAATACCCAATGTCGGACAGAGCAGACTGGCTGCTGGAAGCCTTTCCCAGCTGCACTTTTGGCAGTCAGGCAGGGCCCCAGGACTTATAACTTTGCTCTTCCAAGTGTTGCACTCAAATTAAAAAGCACAGTGGAAGGTGTAGTGGAGTCAATTAAACAGCAAACTAAGTTGAGTAAAACAGAAAGCAGGCAAGGGCAGCACATAAGCACTTGGCAGATTTCTGTAGCAGTGACACTAAAGTGTGTTAAACGTGCAAGTTCTGTGCAATGTGAAATTGGAATTTTCCATTTTGTCAGGTGTAAGTTGCTTCAGTACATTGGAAGGGGGCAAAAAAAAAGGCCAAGAATTCAATCTACTTTCAAAACTGGTTGATGACTACAACTGAGTTAGTGTGATGAATTCACACTCAGAGAGCCAACTCCTGCTCAGTTGCTGATGAAGGGTCACTGACCTGAAACTTTAACTCTGCTTCTCTCTCCACAGATGCTGCCAGACCTGCTGAGTATTTCCAGCATTTCTTGTTTTTATTCCTGCACAGTTGCTGTTTGATTGTTGTGATGAGGGCATTCCATTCCATGTTATCTGCTGTTTATCCTAACGCTACTTGTCTATGTTGGTTTGACATTAAACACTATTTCCTGTTGTGTTTGCAGTTTTGGATATGGCTTGGATATATTTACTTTTCATGACTGAGACAGAGCAGAACATACAATCTGGCGTTGTGTATTGTGGCCAGGGTTTCCTACTTCTGTGCTCGCCAGCCTGTGGTTTTTCCTGCCATTAAAATGAATGGTTGGAGGCTCATGGGCTGGTGAGCACACAGAAGAAATCACAACCTGTTAAAACAAAATCTACTGTTTGGCTGCAACAATGTTTCGAAATTGTCAAAAATGGGGAAATATTCTCATGCTAATAGAGCAATTCATACAACTTGCGGACAGTGGGGATATTAGGTTACATGGTGGTTTAATCTTTAGATCAGGACTGCTTTTTTCAGATTCCAACGCTTGTCTCTTCCAGGTCATTTCTATCTCTACGTTCACCTCTCCTTCATTTACTGTTATCTATTCTAGCATCTTGACCTCCAGCACAAGGACTAGCTGCTAGTACTGACAGCCTGGCCGAACTATATCCCACTATGAGTTACTGTCTTTAAGAAGATGGGTATGAGGAGGGAGATTTAACATATTTGATGTATTACTCAATGAGATATTACCTGACAATTGACCGCTCTTTATTACTATGTGAGCATGATCACTGTGATAAAGAAGGTGCACAGATGCAGGCTAAATGCTGGATATGGTATCTGAATGTTATAGTTTTGGGCCATGTTTGAACTTGAACTCAGGACATTGTTGCAGGCTGCTGGTTTTCAACAATTTAGTGGAATCTGTGATCTACGAGTTTGAACATGATTTAGTAGCAGTTGGATTCCAATTATGCATAATTTTGCCAGTACCTAAGAATTTTGGTTTGTCAACTTATTACTGTACATTGTTCTTGCTGTAACTTGTATGAATTTCACAACACTTCATTACATCACCTTGCCAACAAAATCCCACTTTGAATGAGTTAATTCTCCCAAGTTTGACTTTTTCTCACAAACGTTTCTTATGTTTACAGCTAGATTACTGTTCCTGTAAGACTTTGAGCCATAACTTGGATCTTTATTCTCTGCCATTTATGAGCTACTATAGTCCAGGTCTAATCTTAAACTCTCTGATTAGTGGAGAATTCCTGGGATGCCCACCCTGTTCTTCTGTCCCCTCTAATGGTGGAAAAATATAGTCTATACCTCTGAATTCAAAGTTGTTTAATTCAAATTATCCATTTTGTTTTTTTCCTTTGAGCAAAATATGTCTCCTGTGCTCTTTTATTAAATGACTGAATACGATCTATTGAATAATTAGATTTTTTTCAAGTTTAAAGTAACTTTGAATTAACTGGAATAGACTGCATCACTACATGACCACTGCTGCACATGCTAAAACTAGTTATTTAGATTTGTTTACAGATAAAAGCAGTACATGTAAACAGAAGGATTAGAATAGGGTTGTCCACAAACTTTTTGGGCGGAGGACAGCATTGCAATTTTTGCTCACCCTGGGGGGCTAGTGAGAAAATTTCTGAAAGATGAAGGCATTAAAAATTAATCTTACGAATAAAATCAACAATAAATGTGCATTTTTGTGAATAAGCTTTAAATGAGAAGACTAATTTATTGACTTACTTTCTCGTCACTATATTGAATACTGATTTAGTGACATATCTGGTGTTTTTGCTTTAATAAGTAGTCAATCTCTGCCTGCACACTTGATGTAGTGATGCAGAGTATTCTGGATGGATGGCCACCTGTCAGGAGAGACTTTGATCTCTCTTCCCCCTCTCCGTGTGGTGTGTGTGTCATTCTGTCTTCCCTCCACCCTCTCCTCTAGGATTAGGGGACATAGATTTAAAGTTTTGGGCAAAAGATGCAGGGGGCCCCTTGTCTCCAGTATTCACCGCTCCGTGATGCCCGTTCTCCGCTCCGTGTTGCCCGTGCTCCCTGTGCCCCCCCGTACTCTGCGAACCACCCCACCCCCCACTGCGTTCTGCAAACCCCCGTGTTGTCTGCGACTCCCTATCTGCATATCCCCCCTTTTCTCTCTGCTTCTCCTCCCCTCTCCTTCTCTTCCCCTCCTCCCCCTCAGCATCTCCCCAGTCTCTATCTTCCCCCCTCTCACTCTCTATCTCCTCACCTCTCACTCTCTATCTCCTCACCTCTCGCTCTCTATCTCCTCACCTCTCGCTCTCTATCTCCTCACCTCTCGCTCTCTCTCTCCTCCCTCTCGCTCTCTCTCTCCTCCCCCTCGCTCTCTCTCTCCTCCCCCTCGCTCTCTCTCTCCTCCCCCTCGCTCTCTCTCTCCTCCCCCCTCGCTCTCTCTCTCCTCCCCCCTCGCTCTCTCTCTCCTCCCCCCTCGCTCTCTCTCTCCTCCCCCCTCGCGCTCTCTCTCTCCCCCCCCTCTCCGTCACCCCCCCTCTCCGTCACCCCCCCTCTCCGTCACCCCCCCTCTCCGTCACGCCCCCCCCTCCGTCACGCCCCCCCCTCTCCGTCACGCCCCCCCCTCTCCGTCACGCCCCCCCCTCTCCGTCACCCCCCCCCCTCTCCATCACCCCCCCCCCCTCTCCGTCACCCCTCTCCGTCACCCCCCCCCTCTCCGTCACCCCCCCCCTCTCCGTCTCCCCCCCCCTCTCCGTCACCCCCCCCCTCTCCGTCACCCCCCCCCCTCTCCGTCACCCCCCCCCTCTCCGTCACCCCCCCCCCCTCTCCGTCACCCCCCCCTCTCGTCACCCCCCCCCCCTCTCCGTCACCCCCCCCCCTCTCCGTCACCCCCCCCCCTCTCCGTCACCCCCCCCCCCTCTCCGTCACCCCCCCTCTCCGTCACCCCCCCCTCTCCGTCACCCCCCCCTCTCCGTCACCCCCCCCTCTCCGTCACCCCCCCCCTCTCCGTCTCCCCCCCCCTCCGTCTCCCCCTCCGTCTCCCCCCCCCCTCCGTCTCCCCCTCCGTCTCCCCCCCCCCTCCGTCTCCCCCCCTCCGTCTCCCCCCCCCCCGTCTCCCCCCCCCTCTCCGTCTCCCCCCCCCCTCTCCGTCACCCCCCCCCCTCTCCGTCACCCCCCCTCTCCGTCACCCCCCCTCTCCGTCACCCCCCCTCTCCGTCACCCCCCCCTCTCCGTCACCCCCCCCTCTCCGTCACCCCCCCCCTCTCCGTCACCCCCCCCCTCTCCGTCACCCCCCCCTCTCCGTCACCCCCCCCCTCTCCGTCACCCCCCCCCTCTCCGTCACCCCCCCCTCTCCGTCACCCCCCCCCCTCTCCGTCACCCCCCCCCTCTCCGTCACCCCCCCCACCCCCCCCTCTCCGTCACCCCCCCCCTCTCCGTCACCCCCCCCTCTCCGTCACCCCCCCCCTCTCCGTCACCCCCCCCTCTTCCGTCACCCCCCCCTCCCTCTCCGTCACCCCCCCCTCTCCGTCACCCCCCCTCTCCGTCACCCCCCCCTCTCCGTCACCACCCCCCCCCTCTCCGTCACCACCCCCCCCTCTCCGTCACCACCCCCCCTCTCCGTCTCCCCCCCCTCTCCGTCTCCCCCCCTCTCCGTCTCCCCCCCCTCTCCGTCTCCCACCCCCTCTCCGTCACCACCCCCCCCCCCCTCCGTCACCACCCCCCCCCCCCTCCGTCACCACCCCCCCCCTCCGTCTCCCCCCCCCCCTCCGTCTCCCCCCCCCTCTCCGTCACCCCCCCCCCTCTCGTCACCCCCCCCTCTCCGTCACCCCCCCCCTCCGTCACCCCCCCCTCTCCGTCACCCCCCCCCTCTCCATCACCCCCCCCCCCTCTCCGTCACCCCCCCTCTCCGTCACCCCCTCTCCGTCACCCCCTCTCCGTCACCACCCCCCCCTCCGTCTCCCCCCCCTCTCCGTCTCCCCCCCCCCTCTCCGTCTCCCCCCCCCCTCTCCGTCACCCCCCCGTCTCTCGTCACCCCCCGTCTCTCCGTCACCCCCCCCGTCTCTCCGTCACCCCCCCGTCTCTCCGTCACCCCCCCGTCTCTCCGTCACCCCCCCCGTCTCTCCGTCACCCCCCCCCGTCCTCTCCGTCACCCCCCCCTCTCCGTCACCCCCCCACCCCTCCTCCGTCACCCCCCCCCCTCTCCGTCACCCCCCCCCCTCTCCGTCACCCCCCCCCTCTCCGTCACCCCCCCCCCCCTCTCCGTCACCCCCCCCCTCTCCGTCACCCCCCCCCTCTCCGTCACCCCCCCCCTCTCCGTCACCCCCCCCCTCTCCGTCACCCCCCCCCCTCTCCGTCACCCCCCCCCTCTCCGTCACCCCCCACCCTCTCCGTCCACCCCCCCCCCTCTCCGTCACCCCCCCCTCTCCGTCACCCCCCCTCTCCGTCACCCCCCCCCCCCCCTCTCCGTCACCACCCCCCCTCTCCGTCACCACCCCCCCCCTCTCCGTCTCCCCCCCCTCATCCGTCTCCACCCCCCCTCTCCGTCTCCCCCCCCCTCTCCGTCTCCCCCCCCCTCTCCGTCTCCCACCCCTCTCCGTCACCACCCCCCCCCCCTCCGTCACCTACCCCCCCCCCTCCGGTCACCACCCCCCCCCCCTCCGTCACCACCCCCCCCCTCCGTCTCCCCCCCCCCCTCCGTCTCCCCCCTCCCCTCTCCGTCACGCCCCCCCCTCTCCGTCACCCCCCCCTCTCCGTCACCCCCCCCTCCGTCACCCCCCCCCTCTCCGTCACCCCCCCCTCTCCATCACCCCCCCCCCTCTCCATCACCCCCCCCCCTCTCCGTCACCCCCCCCTCTCCGTCACCCCCCCCTCTCCGTCACCCCCCTCTCCGTCACCCCCTCTCCGTCACCCCCTCTCCGTCACCACCCCCCCCTCCGTCTCCCCCCCCTCTCCGTCTCCCCCCCCCTCTCCGTCTCCCCCCCCCTCCTCCGTCTCCCCCCCTCTCCGTCACCCCCCCCGTCTCTCCGTCACCCCCCCGTCTCTCCGTCACCCCCCCGTCTCTCCGTCACCCCCCCCGTCTCTCCGTCACCCCCCCGTCTCTCCGTCACCCCCCCCGTCTCTCCGTCACCCCCCCCTCTCCGTCACCCCCCCCCCTCTCCGTCACCCCCCCCCTCTCCGTCACCCCCCCCCCCTCTCCGTCACCCCCCCCCTCTCCGTCACCCCCCCCCTCTCCGTCACCCCCCCCCTCTCCGTCACCCCCCCCTCTCCGTCACCCCCCCCCTCTCCGTCACCCCCCCCCTCTCCGTCACCCCCCCCCTCTCCGTCACCCCCCCCCTCTCCGTCACCCCCCCCTCTCTGTCACCACCCCCCTCTCCGTCACCACCCCCCTCTCCGTCACCACCCCCCTCTCCGTCACCCCCCCCCTCCGTCACCCCCTCTCCGTCACCCCCTCTCCGTCACCACCCCCCCATCCGTCTCCCCCCCCCCTCTCCGTCTTCCCCCCCCCCTCTCCGTCTTCCCCCCATCTCTCCGTCACCCCCCCTCTCCGTCACCCCCCCCCTCTCCGTCACCACCCCCCCCCTCTCCGTCACCCCCCCCTCTCCGTCACCCCCCCCTCTCCGTCACCCCCCCCCTCTCCGTCACCCCCCCCCTCTCCGTCACCCCCCCCCCTCCGTCACCCCCCCCCTCTCCGTCACCCCCCCCCCCCTCTCCGTCACCCCCCCCTCTCCGTCACCCCCCCTCTCCGTCACCCCCCCCCTCTCCGTCACCCCCCCTCTCCGTCACCCCCCCCTCTCCGTCACCCCCCCCCTCTCCGTCACCCCCCCCCCTCTTCCGTCACCCCCCCCCCCCTCTCCGTCACCCCCCCCCCCTCTCGTCACCCCCCCCCCCTCTCCGTCACCCCCCCCCCCCTCTCCGTCACCCCCCCCCCCCTCTCCGTCACACCCCCCCCTCCGTCACCCCCCCCTCTCCGTCACCCCCCCTCTCCGTCACCCCCCCTCTCCGTCACCCCCCCCTCTCCGTCACCCCCCCCTCTCCGTCACCCCCCCCCTCTCCGTCACCCCCCCCTCTCCGTCACCCCCCCCTCTCCGTCACCCCCCCTCTCCGTCACCCCCACCTCTCCGTCACCCCCACCTCTCCGTCACCACCCCTCTCCGTCACCCCCCCCCCTCTCCGTCACCCCCACCGCTCCGTCACCCCACCTCTCCGTCACCCCCCCTCTCCGTCACCCCCCTCTCCGTCACCCCCCCCCTCTCCGTCACCCCCCCCCTCTCCTCCGTCACCCCCCCCACTCTCCGTCACCCCCCCCCACTCTCCGTCACCCCCCCCACTCTCCGTCACCCCCCCACTCTCCGTCACCCCCCCCCACTCTCCGGTCACCCCCCCCACTCTCCGTCACCCCCACACTCTCCGTCACCCCCACACTCTCCGTCACCCCCCCCTCTCCGTCACCCCCCCCTCTCCGTCACCCCCCACCTCTCCGTCACCCCCCCCCTCTCCGTCACCCCCCCCCCTCTCCGTCACCCCCCCCCTCTCCGTCACCCCCCCCCCTCTCCGTCACCCCCCCCCCACTCTCCGTCACCCCCCCCCCACTCTCCGTCACCCCCCCCACTCTCCGTCACCCCCCCCTCCCCACTCTCCGTCACCCCCCCCACTCTCCGTCACCCCCCCCACTCTCCGTCACCCCCCCCACTCTCCGTCACCCCCCCCACTCTCCGTCACCCCCCCCACTCTCCGTCACCCCCCCACTCTCCGTCACCCCCCCCCACTCTCCGTCACCCCCCCCCCACTCTCCGTCACCCCCCCCCACTCTCCGTCACCCCCCCCCACTCTCCGTCACCCCCCCCCACTCTCCGTCACCCCCCCCCACTCTCCGTCACCCCCCCACTCTCCGTCACCCCCCCCACTCTCCGTCACCCCCCCCACTCTCCGTCACCCCCCCCACTCTCCGTCACCCCCCCCCACTCTCCGTCACCCCCCCCCCACTCTCCGTCACCCCCCCCCACTCTCCGTCACCCCCCCACTCTCCGTCACCCCCCCCACTCTGCGTCACCCCCCCCCCACTCTGCGTCACCCCCCCCCCACTCTGCCGTCACCCCCCCCCCACTCTGCGTCACCCCCCCCCCACTCTCCGTCACCCCCCCCCACTCTCCGTCACCCCCCCCCACTCTCCGTCACCACCCCCCCCCACTCTCCGTCACCCCCCCACTCTCCGTCACCCCCCCCCACTCTCCGTCACCCCCCCCCCACTCTCGTCACCCCCCCCCACTCTCCGTCACCCCCCCACTCTCCGTCACCCCCCCCACTCTCCGTCACCCCCCCCACTCTCCGTCACCCCCCCCACTCTCCGTCACCCCCCCCCACTCTCCGTCACCACCCCCCCACTCTCCGTCACCCCCCCCCACTCTCCGTCACCCCCCCCACTCTCCGTCACCCCCCCCACTCTCCGTCACCCCCCCCACTCTCCGTCACCCCCCCCACTCTCCGTCACCCCACCCACTCTCCGTCACCCCACCCACTCTCCGTCACCCCACCCACCTCTCTATCTCTATCTCCCCCCTCTCTCTCTCTCTTCCCCCCCTCTGTCCCTCTCTCTCTCTCTCTTCCCCCCTCTGTCCCTCTCTCTCTCTCTTCCCCCCTCTCTCTGTCTTCCCCCCCCCTGTCTTTCCCCCCCTGTCTTCCCCCCCTGTCTTCCCCCCCTGTCTTTCCCCCCCTGTCTTTCCCCCCCTGTCTTTCCCCCCTGTCTTTCCCCCCTGTCTTTCCCCCCCTGTCTTTCCCCCCCTGTCTTTCCCCCACTGTCTTTCCCCCCCCTGTCTTTCCCCCCCCTGTCTTTCCCCCCCCTGTCTTTCCCCCCCTGTCTTTCCCCCCCCTGTCTTTCCCCCCCTGTCTTTCCCCCCCCTGTCTTTCCCCCCCCTGTCTTTCCCCCCCTGTCTTTTCCCCCCCTGTCTTTTCCCCCCCTGTCTTTTCCCCCCTGTCTTTCCCCCCCCTGTCTTTCCCCCCCGTCTTTCCCCCCCCTGTCTTTCCCCCCCCTGTCTTTCCCCCCCTGTCTTTCCCCCCCTGTCTTTCCCCCCCTGTCTTTCCCCCCCCTGTCTTTTCCCCCCCTGTCTTTTCCCCCCTGTCTTTTCCCCCCCTGTCTTTTCCCCCCTGTCTTTTCCCCCCCTGTCTTTCCCCCCCCCTGTCTTTCCCCCCCCTGTCTTTCCCCCCCCTGTCTTTTCCCCCCCCCTGTCTTTCCCCCCCCTGTCTTTCCCCCCCCCTGTCTTTCCCCCCCCCTGTCTTTCCCCCCCCCTGTCTTTCCCCCCCCTGTCTTTCCCCCCCCTGTCTTTCCCCCCCCTGTCTTTTCCCCCCGTCTTCCCCCCCCTGTCTTCCCCCCCCTGTCTTTCCCCCCCTCCCCCGTCTTTCCCCCCCGTCTTCTCCCCCCCCGTCTTCCCCCCCCCGTCTTTCCCCCCCCCCGCCCCGTGCTTTCCCCCCCGTCTTTCCCCCCCCCGTCTTTCCCCCCCCCGTCTTTCCCCCCCGCCTCTTTCCCCCCCGTCTTTCCCCCCCCGTCTTTCCCCCCCCGTCTTTCCCCCCCCCGTCTTTCCCCCCCCCGTCTTTCCCCCTCCCCCCCGTCTTTCCCCCCCCGTCTTCCCCCCCAGTCTTTCCCCCCCCCGTCTTTCCCCCCCCTGTCTTTTCCCCCCCCCGTCTTTCCCCCCCCCGTCTTTCCCCCCCCTTGTCTTCCCCCCCTGTCTTCCCCCCCCTGTCTTCCCCCCCCTGTCATCCCCCCCCTGTCATCCCCCCCCCCTGTCATCCCCCCCCTGTCATCCCCCCCCTGTCATCCCCCCCCTGTCATCCCCCCCCCTGTCATCCCCCCCCTGTCATCCCCCCCAGTCATCCCCCCCCTGTCATCCCCCCCCATGTCATCCCCCCCCCCGTCTTTCCCCCCCCGTCTTTCCCCCCCCGTCTTTCCCCCCCACGTCTTCTCCCCCCCCGTCTTCTCCCCCCCCCGTCTTCTCCCCCCCCCCCCCGTCTTCTCCCCCCCCCCCCGTCTTCTCCCCCCCCGTCTTCTCCCCCCCCGTCTTCTCCCCCGCCGTCTTCTCCCCCCCCCCGTCTTCTCCCCCCCCGTCTTCCCCCCCCCCCCGTCTTCCCCCCCCCGTCTTCCCCCCCCCCCCGTCTTCCCCCCCCCCCGTCTTCCCCCCCCCCGTCTTCCCCCCCCCCCCGTCTTCCCCCCCCCCGTCTTCCCCCCCCCGTCTTTCCCCCCCCCTTCTTTCCCCCCCCGTCTTTACCCCCCCCCCCTCGTCTTTCCTCTCTCTCTCTCTCTCTCTCTCTCTCTCTCTCTCTCCCTTCTCACACAGTTGCAGAGAGTGGTATGCTCTTTTAAAGTTCTTTTAAAAGTCTGTTCTTTTAAAAACGGATCATTTGAATGCTGACAGCCGCTCATATTGGGAACAGCCGTTTCCCAACAGACTGGTGGTCCTCTGGCTGGCTGTTTTCAAAAAGAAGTCAAACCCAACGGAAAACCCCCAGTCTGTTGGGAACGGCTGTGCCCGATGTCATCAACTGTCACCTGTGAAACTGACAGCGCAATAGATTAAAAGCTGGTTCTAACAAAGGGAAATTTATCATCTCCAGCCAATGGTAAGAATGAGAAATGACCCCGGGAACAGTTTACACCCGTGGGCCAGATGGAAACGTTTGACGGGCCGGATCCTGGCACTTGGGCCATATGTTGAACAATCCTGGATTAGAAACATATTGGCAGTTAGTAAGAAAGCTAACAATTTATGCAAATTGGGTTGTACATTCAAAACGCAGACTGGAACCATTGTTTTTACTGCCTACTTCCAGGCTTTTGCCAACAGAACTGCTTCTAGGAGATGCATGAAAATTAAAATCCTGATTAAGCTTCAGCTAGAGTTATTGGAAATTTTATGCTCTCCCCCACGATGGGTTTGGAGATGATGAGAGCATATAATCGGGTGGGATGGTGGCGGGGGTGGGGGAATACCCGGCCACCTTCCCACCTCTGCCAAAATTAAGTCTGGGGCGGGAAGGCCTGTGAATGGCCTTCCCACCCTGCTGCCAATTGAGGCCCGTAAGTGGGCAGTTAATGCCAAATTAAGGGCCTTATCCACCGCGTTAGCAGAGCGGTGGGCGGGCATGGCACCACTCGGCAAGAAAAACCGTGTGGGTTGCTTGCTGGCACAGGAATAGATGGTCCCTTATTAAAAGTCACTTAGTGCCTGAACGAGGGACCCGGCATTGGGAAGGGAGTGCGGCCCACGCAGAGCCACCCCCTTCCCTTGCTGCCGAACCCCCTACACACCCTTCCCCCATGACCTCACCCTGCGAGACCCCTCCTTCCCTGACCCACCTGTGGCTTGGGTCCAGTGCCTCTCCCCGGCCTTGGGTAGGTGCTCACTAGTGGCAGCCACTGCCTCTGTGGTGGCGCTGCTCAGTTTAAGAGCTGCCGACCTCTGATTGGCTGGCAGCTCTCAGAGGGCGGACTTTCGTCGCTGGGGTCTTTCATCCTGTGGAAGGCCCTCCACTGTCCAATTAAGTGCCTAATTGGCACTTGATTCGGCAGGCCACCCACAGAAGGAGTGACTCAGGGTTCACGGCGCTTTTTCCAGAGGTCGAGATCCCAGTCGTTCGGATAAAATCCCGGCCTTGTGTCCAATTCTGGATACCACACTTTAGGATCAATGTCAAGGCCTTGCAGAAGGTCCAGACAGTATTTACTAGAATGGTAACAGGGATGAGGGACTTGAACTATGTGGAGAGACGAGAGAAGCTGGAATCCTTCTCCTCAGAACAGAGAAGGTTAAGGGGGATTCGATAGAGATGATTAAAAATTTTGAAGGGTTTTGTTGGAGTATCTGTGGAGAAACTGTTTGCATTGGCAAGAGGGCCAGTAACCAGACGATACACATTTAAAATAATTGATGTCTTTCTTCTTTTTTTTCTTTTGGGCCTCCTTATCTCGAGAGACAATGGATATGCGCCTGGAGGTGGTCAGTGGTTTGTGAAGCAGCGCCTGGAGTGGCTATAAAGGCCAATTCTGGAGTGACAGGCTCTTCCACAGGTGCTGCAGAGAAATTTGTTTGTTGGGGCTGTTGCACAGTTGGCTCTCCCCTTGCGCCTCTGTCTTTTTTCCTGCCAACTACTAAGTCTCTTCGACTCGCCATAATTTAGCCCTGTCTTTATGGCTGCCCGCCAGCTCTGGCGAATGCTGGCAACTGACTCCCACGACTTGTGATCAATGTCACACGATTTCATGTCGCGTTTGCAGACGTCTTTATAACGGAGACATGGACGGCCGGTGGGTCTGATACCAGTGGCGAGCTCGCTGTACAATGTGTCTTTGGGGATCCTGCCATCTTCCATGCGGCTCACATGGCCAAGCCATCTCAAGCGCCGCTGACTCAGTAGTGTGTATAAGCTGGGGGTGTTGGCCGCTTCAAGGACTTCTGTGTTGGAGATATAGTCCTGCCACCTGATGCCAAGTATTCTCCGAAGGCAGCGAAGATGGAATGAATTGAGACGTCGCTCTTGGCTGGCATACGTTGTCCAGGCCTCGCTGCCGTAGAGCAAGGTACTGAGGACACAGGCCTGATACACTCGGACTTTTGTGTTCCGTGTCAGTGCGCCATTTTCCCACACTCTCTTGGCCAGTCTGGACATAGCAGTGGAAGCCTTACCCATGCGCTTGTTGATTTCTGCATCTAGAGACAGGTTACTGGTGATAGTTGAGCCTAGGTAGGTGAACTCTTGAACCACGTCCAGAGCGTGGTCGCCAATATTGATGGATGGAGCATTTCTGACATCCTGCCCCATGATGTTCGTTTTCTTGAGGCTGATGGTTAGGCCAAATTCATTGCAGGCAGACGCAAACCTGTCGATGAGACTCTGCAGGCATTCTTCAGTGTGAGATGTTAAAGCAGCATCGTCAGCAAAGAGGAGTTCTCTGATGAGGACTTTCCGTACTTTGGACTTCGCTCTTAGACGGGCAAGGTTGAACAACCTGCCCCCTGATCTTGTGTGGAGGAAAATTCCTTCTTCAGAGGATTTGAACGCATGTGAAAGCAGCAGGGAGAAGAAAATCCCAAAAAGTGTGGGTGCGAGAACACAGCCCTGTTTCACACCACTCAGGATAGGAAAGGGCTCTGATGAGGAGCCACCATGTTGAATTGTGCCTTTCATATTGTCATGGAATGAGGTGATGACACTTAGTAGCTTTGGTGGACATCCGATCTTTTCTAGTAGTCTGAAGAGACCACGTCTGCTGACGAGGTCAAAGGCTTTGGTGAGATCAATGAAAGCAATGTAGAGGGGCATCTGTTGTTCACGGCATTTCTCCTGTATCTGACGAAGGGAGAACAGCATGTCAATAGTCGATCTCTCTGCACGAAAGCCACACTGTGCCTCAGGGTAGACGCGCTCGGCCAGCTTCTGGAGCCTGTTCAGAGCGACTCGAGCAAAGACTTTCCCCACTATGCTGAGCAGGGAGATTCCACGGTAGTTGTTGCAGTCACCGCGGTCACCTTTGTTTTTATAGAGGGTGATGATGTTGGCATCGCGCATGTCCTGGGGTACTGCTCCCTCGTCCCAGCACAGGCATAGCAGTTCATGTAGTGCTGAGAGTATAGCAGGCTTGGCACTCTTGATTATTTCAGGGGTAATGCTGTCCTTCCCAGGGGCTTTTCCGCTGGCTAGGGAATCAATGGCATCACTGAGTTCCGATTTGGTTGGCTGTATGTCCAGCTCATCCATGACTGGTAGAGGCTGGGCTGCATTGAGGGCAGTCTCAGTGACAGCATTCTCCCTGGAGTACAGTTCTAGGTAGTGCTCAACCCAGCGGTCCATCTGTTTGCGTTGGTCAGTGATTATGTCCCCCGATTTAGATTTGAGGGGGGTGATCTTCTTGATGGTTGGCCCAAGAGCTCTCTTCATGCCATCATACATTCCTCTGATGTTTCCGGTGTCTGAGGCCAGCTGAATATGACTGCATAGGTGTTGCCAGTAGTCGTTTGCGCAACGCCTAGCTGTTCTTTGTGCAGTACTTCTGGCTGCTTTAAGTGCTGCGGATGTTAAATCGCTGGGGGCTTTCTTGTAGTTCAAAAGTGCAATGCGCTTAGCGGCTATGACAGGTTCCAGCTCTTCATTATGAGATTGAAACCAGTCTGCATTTCTCTTCGCACTTTTGCCGTAGGTGGTCAAAGCTGACTCATAGATGGCGTCTCTGATGTGGGCCCACTTGGTCTCAGCATCCCCTGTGGGAGTGTTTTGAAGGGCTGTTACAAGTGAATTTAGAAATTTTTGTAACAGCTGTGGGTGAGAAATTCTGCTCGTGTTGATGCGCGGGTGGCCCTTCTGCTTGGAATGATGCAACTTCTTTGGTCTGAGTCTAACCTTGCTGCACACCAGGGAGTGGTCGGTGTCGCAGTCCGCACTGTGGAAGCTGCGTGTGATTTGAACACTGTTTAAGGCGGCTCGCCTTGTGACAATGAGGTCTAGCTGGTGCCAACGACGTGATCTTGGGTGCCTCCATGAAACCTGGTGACAGGGTTTAGTGTGAAAGAACGAGTTGGTGATGCAGAGGTTAAGATAGGTACACAACTCAAGCAGTCTCTGCCCGTTCTCATTCATCCTTCCAACGCCATAGCGCCCAAGGCAGGAGGGCCATGAGTCATGGTCGGCCCCAACCCTGGCATTAAAGTCCCCCAGCAGGAATAGGTGTTCGGTGTTGGGGATGCTGCTAATGATGTTATGGAGTTGTTCATAGAACTGGTCTTTAGCTTCAGGTGCGGAGCAGAGTGTTGGAGCATAGATGCTGAGTAAGTGTACTGGACCAGAGGTGGTGAGCAGTCGGATGGACAGTATGCGTTCCGAGCCATTTGAGGGAGGCTCTATCATGCTGAGCAAGGAGTTTCTGATGGCGAAGCCCACTCCATGCTGTCTTGGTTCTTCAGGATCCCTGCCCTGCCAGAAGAAGGTGTAGTCTTGCTCTGCTAGAGAGCCACTCGCGGGGAGGCGAGTCTCCTGAAGTGCTGCAATGTCCACATTGAATCTACTGAGCTCGTTGTTAATGATGGCGGTCTTCCGAGAATCGTTGATTTGTGTAAGGTCTTCTGACAGGCCAGGACACATAGTTCTGACGTTCCAGCTTGCAAAGCGAAGGGCTGGTACCTTCTTTCCTTTTTTCATGTTGTTTGGTGCGGTGTATCAGTCCACCTTTCGGGCAATGACCCTGAGCTCCAAGCACCCATTGAAGCAGGCAGACTGTGGCGGGACAGAACCTTATTGACCGGGGGCTGCCCGGTTTGAGGCGGGCGGTAGCTGTCCAGTGAGGTGCAATGACCTCTCCCACCGACAAAGGCAACCCGTGGCGCCCAGTTTCTACGCCAATTTATCTGGACTTATAACCCGTAACTGCTGCCTTCCGTGTTGTTTCAGTCGCTGTGAGGCAACTATGGAGTGACCTCTCCATGGCGCATGCCTGGGCAAATTTATGGGGGTTGAGAGTTGCCCAGTCGTCAAAACCCCCCTCTCGGCCTTTCTGGTGGGGTCCAAAGGAGTGCAGGACACGACGTTTGGCACCAGTATGGCTGCAGGAACTGCCGGAAACATGCCAAAGGTGACACATGACCGCCTACGGGGTTCCGCTCCGGATTTTCTGTTAGGGTTTACTCCCTTAGCCTTGGTCTCTCCCGAGATGCCCACAAGGCAGTGGGGTTGTTGGGGCCCCTACACAGGTGTAGGATGGTGCCGGTGGGAGGAGGGGATGCAAGGGGGAGGGGTAGAGGGAGGGGGTGGGGGGGGGTGCAGGGGAAGGGGGTGGGGGGGGTGCAGGGGAAGGGGGTGCGGGGTGAAGATGGTGCGAGGGGGGGGCGGGCTGGGACGGGGTTGTGAGGGGGTGAGCTGAGAGGGTGGAGCAGGGAAGGGGACGGGGGTGGTGGGGGGGGGGTGGAAGGGGTGGAATCTGGTGCAGGTAATAAGCCATTTCCTCAGTGCCCACCATCGACGTCCGGAAAGCTCATCCACGTCCTTCGGGAGGTGAAGCATCATTTGGCAGACTTAGAGGTGATTACATTTGCTAAGGGTTTTTTTTTTGCAGTGGTTTAAATAAAGGCATGCAGCATTGCCGACAGTGCGCTGCAGATGCTCTCCGAGCCATCTCCCGCGGGCGCTTTGAAGTTGCGGCCGGGGGGGCCGTTCGTGGATGTTTTGGGTGTTCGGGGCACCTTTTCACAGGACTTCTCTCGGGTCCCGCAGCTCCTTCTTCACCTCAATGGACTTACCGCACGCCGTGGCTGCAGACACTCTGGACTGGACACTATGATCTGGAGAAATGAATCTTTTCTATACAGTGAATTGTTATCATCAGGAATGCACTACCTGAAAGGGTGTTGGAAACAATAGTAACTTTGAAAAGGGAACTGAACGTACCCAGCTCTACTTCACCCCCGCCTCTTTCCACTCCTCCACTGCTTCTGATTTACCCTGCTACTTGTCCAACTTCCAGTATTGGCTATGCAGTAATTTCCTCCAATTGAAAAGACCAAAGCCATCGTCTCCATTCCCCAGCACAAACCCCATTCCATAGCCACTGACTCCATTGTCGGCAGCTGAACCAGAATGTCTAAACCTTCGTGTCCAACTTGATGCTGAGCTTCTGACCCCATTCCCTCTCCATCACCAAGAGCGTCTGCTTCCATCTGCATTGCATTGCCCATCTCCACCCCTGCCTCAGTTTATCTGCTGCTGAAACCTTTCTCCATGCCTTTATGTCTGAACTCAACTATTTCAATGCTTCCCTGGCTGGTCTCAAGTTTGAGCTCCTCCAAAACTCTGCTGCCCATATCCTAAGTTGCACCATCCTATTCACACATCACCCCTATGTTTGTGACCTACATTGGCTCCCAGTCCAGCACAGCCTTGACATTAAAATTCTCATCCTTCTGTATCGCCTTATTCCCTACCTCTGTAATCTCCTGCAATGCTGCACTCTTTCAATTCTGGCCTCTTGTGCATCCCCGATTTTCATAATTCCAGCATTGGTGCCCATATCTTCAACTGCCTCGGCCCTGGTTTCTGGAAATTCCTCCCCTAAACCACTCTACCTCTCTCGCCTCCTTTAATGCACTCTTTAAAACCTACCTCTTTGACCAAGCTGTTAACAACCCATTCTAGTATCACTTTGTACTTTTGGTGTCAAAGTTTATTTGATAATCACTCCTTTGAAGCTCCTTGGGATGGTTCACTATGTTAAATTCAGCATATAATTTCAAGTTATTGTTGATGTGTACTTGAAAAGGAGAAACTTGCAGATCTATAGGGAAAGAGCAGGGGAGTAGGACGAATTTGATAGTTCTTCCAAAAAGCCAGCACAGACACGATGGGCTGTCTTCTCTGCAGTGTGATACTATAATGTCCCCTTACTCATTGCTTTCCCACTGTAGTGGCAATGACTCGGAGTCTGGGGGCCAAGCTTGACTGCTCTAATGCAAACTGTGCAATTACCCAGCTTAAAGAAAACCACTGATGTTTTGAAGCATTTCATTCGAGTGCTCCTGTAAGCATCGCTCTAATTTGAAATCTTTTTCATGTTACCATCACTCACCCTTTTGTTTCTTTCCTTTGCTCCTGTATGTAAATTTTTACTTACCCGTCCCCCCCCCCACCCCCCACACACAGTTTTGTAAAGGGAAGGAACATGCAGAATTTTGTTGCAAGTGTATAAAGTTTTCAGGAATTTCTGTACTGGGTTGGGAATAGAAAACCAATTCACTGAGACTACAGCTGATGTCTTGTTAATCTATTGGAAGATGAGTACTGAAGATGTGCTGTTAGTAATTTTTTCCGGTAGTGTTTTTTCCTGCAAATGTTTAATTATGCAAGGCATTATTTGAATGGCAATAATGCAAAAATTTAGGGATTTGTTTAGATTTAGATGTTTTTTAATGCGCACTCTTTTTTTATTTTCAGAACTCGCCTTTGTTTGACATACTTAGGCAGCAAAAAGAGCAGGAAGATCAGCCAGATCAGCCTGAACCCACCAGTACTCTCAAACAACCACTCCAGCACAACCACACTGCTGCAGACCTGTAAGTATATGTAGAGGATGTGCTACTTGGCTATATGGTATTCAGTTATCAAAGTTGTGGAATGGTCATAGATATGTAATCTAAAGTATTCTCGTTACATACAATTGACATGAATTTCTTTTCCCATTTAGTGGAGCAGCTCAGTCACCTCTGGCATCTTCTGTTTATCCATAGTTACCTACATCCCGACAGATCCCCACAGAGAAAAGGGCCCAGTACAGCGCACGCAGCTCCCACACAACAAGCAAAGATCGAGGCACCATCTGTTGGCCAATCTCAGCTCCACTCCCAGCCTCAGCAAAAACCCCAGAAGTCTACCTCACTCTCTCTCTTCTACAAAAAATGTAAGTCTGTGCACAAATACTCTTCATGGACTTTTGGTAATAATTTTGGGGGGAAATGAGAAATAACCACAACACTGGCCAATCCAGTGGCTGCTTTGCCACTCTTAGTGGTAGCGGAACATTTGTACTATATAACTTTGGTGTACAATAAGGACATTCTAAATTTTTTTTGGTCTATGTGCTTTAAGTAGGTTGGACAAATGGAGAAAACTCTTCCCCATTCATTGCAACATAAACTCACGTGAAAGTGGTTATTTATTTCAGTTGCCTTTGAAACAGTGGTCTGATGGTGTCATGCCACACCGGTGGAAGGTTAAAGTTCAACTAAAATGATCCTGCCTTACATGTGACTAATACCTTCTTTTATATTTCATTAGTTGCTGTTACAGTTTTGTATCAGTATGAGCTCCTGACCTCATTGCAGCCTTGGTTCAAACATGGACAAAAGAGCTGAACTCAAGAGGTGAGGTGAGAGTGACTGCCCTTGACATCAAGGCAGCATTTGACCGAGTATGGCATCAAGGAGCCGTAGCAAAACTGAGGTCAATGGGAATCGGGGGAAAACCCTCCGCTGGCTGGAGTCATACCTAGCACAAAGGAAGATGGCTGTGGTTGGCGGAGGTCAATCATCTGAGCTCCAGGACATCACTGCAGCAGTTCCTCAGGGTAGTGTCCTAGGCCCAACCATCTTCAACTGCTTCATCAGTGACCTTCCTTCAATCATAAGGTCAGAAGTGGGGATGTTCGCTGATGATTACACAATGTTCAGCACCATTCGCAACTCCTCAGAGACTGAAGCAGTCTGTGTAGAAATGCAGCAAGACCTGGTCAATATCCAGGCTTGGGCTGATAAGTGGCAAGTAACATTCGTGCCACACAAGTGCCAGGCAATGACCATCTCCAACAAGAGAGAATCTAACCATCTCCTCTTGACATTCGATGGCATTACGATTGCTGAATCCCCCACTATCAACTTCCTAGGGGCTACCATTGACCAGAAACTGAACTGGAGTAGCCATATAAATACCGTGGCTACAAGAGCAGGTCAGTGGCTAGGAATTCTGAGGCGAGTAACTCACCCGACTCCCTAAAGCCTGTCCACCATCTACAAGGCACAAGTCAGGAGTGTGATGGAATACTATCCACTTGCCTGGATGGGTGCAGCTCCAACAACACTCAAGAAGCTTGACACCATCCAGGACAAAGCAGCCTGCTTGATTGGCACCCCATCTACAAACATTCACTCCCTCCACCACCGCGCACAGTGGCAGCAGTGTGTACCATCTACAAGATGCACTGCAGCAACGCACCAAGGCTCCTTAGACAGCACCTTCCAAACCCGCGACCTTTACCACCTAGAAGGACAAGGGCAGCAAAGGCATGGGAACATCACCACCTGACTTGGAACTATATCGCCGTTCCTTCACTGTCGCTGGATCAAAATCCTAGAACTCTCTTCCTAACAGCACTGTGGGTGTACCTACCTCACATGGACTGCAGCTGTTCAAGAAGGCAGCTCACCACCACCTTCTCAAGGACAATTAGGGATGGGCAATAAATGCTGGCTGGCCAGCGACGCCCGCATCCCATGAATGAATAAAAACAAAATGAGCAGTACAAGCTATAGCACAAGTCCAACATTAACGGCAGCAGTCACTAGTGGGAGTGAGCATTGTAATCTGTCATTCTGCAAGAGTTAGAGGCTGCCCCTTTCAGGGTATTTTCTTTTACTGTACTAAATGGGTTCTGAGTTGGTGGGGTAAAAATATTACAAATACAGATTGGTTTTGTGCACGTGCATTTTACCTCATAGAAAATCAATTTTTCAATCATGTCCAATGGAGTCAAACCCAGTGGAAGTTCCACATGAAGCACGCTGAAGGAGACCTCTGAAAGAGTTTTGATTTGGAGTTGGGCCACCAGACACAACGTTTGTTTGGCATTGTTGCTGTGAATTCTCTTCCCATTAATGTTACTGTGCTGCATTATGAATCAGGAATTATTACCTTCGACTGCTCAGAACTGCATTCCAGTGTGGCTCTGCAGCATAAGTTTTTTTGTTAATGGTTCATTCTTGGGATGTGGGCATTGCTAGCAAAGCAGGCATGCAACTAAATGGTTCATCCACTTCAGAGGGCAGTTCAGAGTCAACCATGTTGGTGTGGGTGAATGGAGTCACATATAGGTCAGACTGGATGAGGATAGCAGGTTTCCTCCCCGAAAGGCGCTAGTGAACCATTTGTGTTTTTACAATGATCCGACAGTTTCGTGGTCATTTTTACTGGCACCAGATTTTTATTTCCAGGTTTTAAGAAAAAATCCAAATTCTCAAACTGCTATGCTGGGATTTTTAACTCTGTTCTCTGGATTACTAGTCAAGGCTTCTGGATTACTAGTCCAATAGTGTAACCATCATGTCATCGTACCCTTAAATAAGACATAACACACAGTCTGCTTTTGCCTACTTGCCAAAAATGAAGCACCCATAGAAAGGAATTGGTTTTGTTTCATTTCACTCTGCACAAAGTGTTCCCTGTTAGCTAGGGGTATAGTGGATGTTTGAAACATAGAAGTCCATCAGTCACTTACCATTATTCCCTCTGAAAAGGGATGCATATTGATGCAATTACTAAGAAAGTCCATTCCTATGTCTTTCTGATTTTGGGAGTTGGCTCAAATTCCACCCAGGCTGATGGAGTGGATGTTTCCTCTTGCCTAAGGCTGAAATGATTTGACACCATCTCAACCCATTTCCAAGTGGGTTGAGCCTATAACTGTAAACATGCCACACAAGCATCTGCAAAATTGGTATTTTCACCCAAAACTCAAGGTGGCTGATGTGGGAAACAAAAAAGTTCACACAAGTACAGTAGGAATTTCTTTCTGATGAATTTCCTCAGGCTGAAAGCCAACATCCCAGAGAAGATGTCTTTGAGCCTGAGATTGTGAGGTGATTACATTCAAGGAGTATTCCACCGAGCACTCATATATGTGAGGCCTTCCCTAGTATTGTGCAGTACCCAAGGTAAATCAAATTAAACCTACCAATGACCATTTCATGTACCACATATTTCTGTTATCCTCTTCCCATATTCATTTTTAGAGCACTATGGCAGCACAATGATGCAGGTTGACAATATATTGAAGGCCCCCTGCCCTCAACCAGGTTTTGAGGAGTGTCTTGAGGAGGAGGGAGAAGCAAAGGAAGTTTAGGAATGAAATTCCACAGTTTAGGGCATAAACAGCTAAAGACACAGCTGTCAATGGTGGGGGAAAGGAAATCAGAGATTCACAAGAAGTCAAATTGGTGATCAAAGGGGGAATATGTGAACAGGACTTAGGGACTTGGTGTGAGTTAGGATACGGGCTGCAGAATTTTGCATGAGCTCAAGTTTACAGTGGGTGGAAGATGGGAGGCTGGCCAGCACAACATTGGAATAGTTGAGTCTGGAGGTAACAAAAGCATGAATGATGTTTTCAGATGTTGATATTACAGTGGTCTTGATAATGGAGAAGATGTGGGGTTGGAAGCTCAACTAAGCATTGAATAGGACACTGAGGTTGTGAACATTCTTGTTCGGTCTCAGACAGTGGCCAGTGAGAAGGATAGAGTCAGTTGTGAGGGAATGGAGCTTGTGCTGGGACTGAAGATAGTTTAATTGGAGGAAATTTCTGCACATTCAATACTGGATACGCAATGTGACAAATGAGAGGCAGTGGAGGGGTTGGGAGAGGTGGTGGGAGGTAGAGTCGGCTGTCACCAGTGTACCTATTGATTCGGACATGTTTTCGGATAGTTCCCAACTCAACTATGTTCTTCCAAATATAAAGTTTTTTTACAGGATCAATACATTAAAATATCACAAACTCCAACAACTCCCTCCCAGCCCCCTACCTTTCCCCCACCTGAAACAGGGTGATAAACCCTGTGGTGCCTGTGAGCAACTTGGACTCTGCATAAACTCTCTGCTTACTTTCTTCCCTCCCTCATTCAGTACTACATGATCCCTTGCTGGCCACTGATTCACTACATGCAGAAGCCTCCAGATGAACATTTCTGACCAATACTGCACTCTGACTCCCCAATCCCCACTGCACCCCAATGAGAATCGAGAGGCAGACAAAGGGAATTACCAAAAAAACAGATGCCATTTTAGGTGCCCAGTTATGGTGAGTTACTGGATTCCGCCCACCACAAATGTACCCCTGACACTGACGGAACAAGTGATGGGGGCACTGGAGGTTGTCCTTGAGAACTTTTCTACCCCCGATCCCCTCATACCCACTGTAAAAGTGATCAGGAGCAGATAGGCCTTGTTCTCTGTTTTCATTAGGATCTCTAACGAGCAATGAAGTAACCAAGAGCATGTTATTCATAATACTTGTTAAAGATTAGAGGTTTAAAAAGGTTTCTGACTGCAATACTCATCCCTTTATAGAAGAGCTTATCTCTTTCCTACAGACCAACTTTTGAAAAGCTCATGCTGTAAGGTTAAATATAGTGGCCCTCTGTGTGTGACCCGATATTATTTTGGGGCTGAAGTTCCTAGTTTCTATAATTTTACGGGATAAGTTGGCATGAGTTGAAAAAGGATAAAGCTGTCTGAGGTGGCGTAATCAACAGGAATTTCTCCTTTTTGTCTGGATGAAAAATGGTTTTCTTTAATTGGCATACACATAGCAGTTCATTTGATCAAAAAACGAGAATTGTTATGTTACCCAAAAACTCAGATTTCAAACTTCACTTTCAGTGTTACACTTTGTAAAAATATATTTGACCTCCTGTTTGAGAAAGGGCTGACACCATTGTAATCATTTATACAGCTTTGCTCTGTTGAATGAGGCTTCTCGCCAAAAGAATTTAACCAAAAGCGTTGCATTTTTTTGTTCATTTGAAGCCTGAAGCCCTACAGCCAATCATAGTTGGTTATTTCATGCTCTGTTTGGATTCCATCGGTGCTTCCTCATTCAGTTGCCTTCCAAAAACCAAGATATTAGTTCAATCCCCCACCAGTGGTTTTCCAGCTAGATAACTTGGCTAATACGCATGAATCGGAGCAAATTGAAAGATTGAGGAATATAATTACCAAAAGGTATACAAGAAATATTCTCCATTCTAGATGTAGAATACATTTCTTCACAAGTCACTAGTTTTTAATCCAAAATTACATCACAGAATTATATGAAGACGTTTTGGTGGTTTTGGTATGAGTCTGTGGGAATTGAAAGTTGTACTTAATGGAAGACGGTGCATTGAGCACTAAACTAAAATGACTTTTTTTCTTGGCATACATTATTTATGCAGTATATCGACTGGCATATCTTCGACTGAACACACTGTGCAATCATCTTCGTCTGCCGTCTGACCATCCTCAGCTGGAAGCTATAATATGGACGCTTTTTCAACACACATTAGGGAATGAGTATGAACTTATGCGAGACAGACATTTAGACCAGGTACTGTGTGCTATTTAGTTCATTTGTAGATGATGGCACTGTCTTTCATTGGGGTTGTTATGGTGCTTGGAACACTGATCCCATATTTCACTGAGTGGAGTTTGTACCAGTGATGCTCCTTACTTCTGAACTCCCAATTGCAGCTTGTTTGCTTTTGGGAAACATTGGAGTAGAAGCGACATGCTGCCCCAAAGGGGGAAAATCTGTGACGAGATGCCTCATTGTTCCACTCAGAAATTTTATGAGCCTTGATGCTGAGGGTTAATAGTTCATTCAACTGTGGGGACATCACAACCAAACACAATCCTTGTAGCATGTGATGGGGATCAAGATTGAGAACCCTGGATCATTTCCTTCGTAGCCCTACTATTAAATTAGTATGTTTTAAATACATTTCCTGGCCACAGCCAGCCAGATTGAGAGGCTAGCTGACTGTTGGGTTGGTAGGTCTTTGGCACCAGGCCTCAGCCAGCCAGTGTAGAGGGAGGGAGGATTCAGGAGGGGGGAAGCTCAGTGTGGTGGTCGGGAGGGGGTTGTGGGAGGGACGGAAAGATCAGCGGCGGGGGAGATCATTTGGGGGGCTGGAGTGCTCATGGGGTTGGGCCCCCATTAGATCAGGACTTGAGGGGGTGTGGGGCAGCATCAATGGTGGGGAGATTGACGAAGTGCCAGAGACATTGTGGGGGGAGGGGCTGGGGATATTGGGGTCAAGGGTGTGCAGAGAGATCGTCTGGGCGGTGCTGCTGGAGAGATGGGAATCTGGGGGGCATCAATGTTGGGGGCGGGGGTGTCCACAGAGATAGAGAGGGACATGGATCAACAGGTGGGGAGTGGACAGAAAGATCAGAGACCATGGGGAACAATGTTTGGGGCAAGTGGAGAAATCAGGATTTGTTGGGGCATCAATGGGGTTGGGGTGGGAGAGATTGGGACTCAGTCATCAATTGGGAGTGCGACGGAGAGATCAGAATTGGAGGTGGTCATTGATAGGGAGCTGGTGAAATTGGAGGTTGAGGGGGGTATCACTGGGGTGGGAATGGAGAGAGCAGGTTCGAGGGGTGAGATCGGAATTTGGGTAGGGACAGTGCAATCAGAGATTGTGGGCGGGGGGCGTCAATGGGGAGAGATTGGGATTTGGTGGGGGCGGGGACATTGATGAGGGTTTGGAAAAATTGTGATTTTGGGGGGACATTGGGGGTGTCAGAGCTCATGGGACAATGATATGGGGTAGATGGGGGAGCAGATCAGAGAACGGACCAGAGTGATCAGGAAAAGGTAAAGAAGATCACAAGGGGCCTGTGAAGGTGTGGGTCAGAAGGATGGGAGGTTCAGGAAGAGATCGAGGACTGGAGAGGACATCAGGTATTGAGGGTGGTGCAATCATTGGGGAGGCTAACAGGCTTGCTTGCTGGCCAGAAGAAGCACTCTTGCTCCTTTCTGGCACTTGAACAGTGCTGGAAAAGCACTTCCTTGTTCCATGCAGCAGTCCTCACCTCTCTTTAGCTGCCAGGTTTCCCAAGGCACCAGAAACCCAGCTGACCAGTGTTACAGCTGGAACAGAGAGAAAAAAAATCTGTGACGCACAGCCTCATTAAAATATTTAAATGAGTGACCCGCATCCTGGGAATGGGCCAGTTACCCAACCCTTGTCCCACCTCTATTAAAACTGGAAGTGGGCAGGTTTGAGGCGGGTTACGTTTAAGTTAGAGTTTTTTTCATACTTCTACTGCCCACCTGACCCAAATCCATCTACTAAATGTAAGTATCTTTAAATATTTAGCTATTCCACTTTTTTTTGTTCCACAATATATTTGCGAACCTAGACAATGTGATTTTGCAGTTAAATGTTGTGATGAGCTGTAGACATGTGAATGTCTGCCTGGCAATGTTGGTTTATAGCCTGTAGTTTCACCCAAGACCTCTTGCTTAAAGATTTCTCTAAGTTTCCTGACTACTTCCTAACCGTTGGAATCCAACCACCTGCCCACAATCTCCAAACCTTGATCAAAAACACTGCATTCAGATACTGAGAAAACACTTGAAGGATTGCATTTCTCCAAGTGTCCTGGAAAGGTAATAGGTAGTCAGCCAAATTAATAAGAATGGAGTATGGCTAGTTACTTAGTGTTGCATGGAAGCAGTGTGGTGGTTAAGAAGCTTCTATGCTTTGTTTGAATAGGACATAGATTTGTCAATTTTGACACTGAAACCTCTTTAAAGCATTTTGATCGACACATTCATTTTCGAAATTCATTGCTTTTCTCCCCATTTTAAGGTATTTATTTAACAAATGAGTGACATTACATTAGGATTTAGCAAACCGGAAGGAATGCAAGTTTAAAAACATGAGCTCAGTGAATAAATTGACTCTGTTGTGGCACCTAGCGAAGGAAAGTCCTAGAGTTTAATCTCTGCTCTTCACTCAGTTAACCTTACCTCAGCTGCACTTCAATGAGCTGCTACAGTTGGTCTCTGTTTTCTGAGATTTGAAAGGAGAGAAGATGTGCAGTACTTTCCAGGCTGCTGTACAGCTTGGCGCTCTTAGCAGGAGCATTGTTTGGGACCTGTTTCAGGTCATATCGCTGACTTAATAATGGTAATGGAAAAATAACATTGCATCTAATTTCCAGTTATCAATTAAAGGGGATATGGTTAATATCTGTTTGGGTTTTAAATCATCTGTGTAATAAATAGACTTAAAAACTGTGTATATATGAGAGGTAGTTTTGCTCATTCAAAAATACAACTCTAAACATCACAGGCATTGTGGGATTATTTCATACTCATGAAAGAACTTGTTGAATGCCCCAACACTGATGCATTGGACAAGATTTTAACTCATTCAGATAGATTTTGTGTCCCGCCAACAGGGTGAAAGAGTCCTAAAAAAGCCGTGCTTAATATGGACTATTAGACCAGCTGGTGTTGTAATGTTAAGAGATGTTCCTCTTTGCAGATATTCAGTTTGGTGGATTTCAACACAATGCTATTTAGGGCCTGATGAACTTGAGGTAGGAAACAATTCTGGAAACAATCTTGAGGTTTTAACTCTGTGGAAGGAGGTGGGTTTTGAATGAGTTAAAATCTTGTCCAATGCATCAGTGTTGAGGCATTCAACAAGTTCTTTCATGAGTGTGAAATAATCCCATAATGCTTGTGATGTTTAGAGTTATATTTTTGAATGAGCAAAACTACCTTTAATATATCTTCTTCTTTGGCCTCCTTGTCTCGGTAAGCGCCTGGAGGTGGTCAGTGGTTTGTGGAGCAGCGCCTGGAGTGGCTATAAAGGCCAATGCTAGAGTGACAGACTCTTCCACAGGTGCTGCAGAAAAAATTGTTTGTCAGGGCTGTTACACAGTTGGCTCTCTCCTTGCGCTTCTGTCTTTTTTCCTGCCAACTGCTAAGTCTCTTCGACTCGCCACACTTTAGCCCCGCCTTTATGAATGCCCGCCAGCTCTGGCGATAGCTGGCAACTGACTCCCACGACTTGTGATCAATGTTACAGGACTTCATGTCGCGTTTGCAGACGTCTTTAAAGCGGAGACATGGACGGCCGGTAGGTCTGATACCAGTGGCGAGCTCGCTATACAATGTGTCCTTGGGGATCCTGCCATCTTCCACGCGGCTCACATGGCCAAGCCATCTCAAACGCCGCAGATTCAGTAGTGTGTATAAGCTGGCGATGTCGGCTGCCTCGAGGACTTCTGTGTTGGAGATGCGGTCCTGCCACCTGATGCCAAGGATTCTCCGGAAGCAGCGAAGATGGAATGAATTGAGACGTCGCTGTTGGCTGACATACCGTTGTCCAGGCCTCACTGCCGGAGAGCAGGGTACTGAGGACACAGGCTTGATACACTCGGACTTTTGTGTTCCGTGTCAGTGCGCCATTTTCCCACACTCTCTTGGCCAGTCTGGACATAGCAGTGGAAGCCTTTCCCATGCGCTTGTTAATTTCTGCATCGAGAGACAGGTTATTGGTGATAGTTGAGTCTAGGTAGGTGAACTCTTGAACCACTTCCAGAGCATGGTCGCCGATATTGATGGATGGAACATTTCTGACGTCCTGTCCCATGATGTTCGTTTTCTTGAGGCTGACGGTTAGGCCAAATTCGTTGCAGGCAGCTGCAAACCTGTCGATGAGACTCTGCAGACACTCTTCAGTGTGAGATGTTAATGCAGCATCGTCAGCAAAGAGGAGTTCCCTGATGAGGACTTTCCGTACTTTGGTCTTCGCTCTTAGACGGGCAAGGTTGAACAACCTGCCACCTGATCTTGCGTGGAGGAAAATTTCTTCTTCTGAAGACTTGAACGCATGTGAGAGCAGCAGGGAGAAGAAAATCCCAAACAGTGTAGGTGCGAGAACACAGCCCTGTTTCACGCCACTCAGGATTGGAAAGGGGTCTGATGAGGCAGCACTATGCTGAATTGTGCCTTTCATATTGTCATGGAATGAGGTGATGATACTTAGTAGCTTCGGTGGACATCCGATCTTTTCTAGTAGTCTGAAGAGACCACGTCTGCTGACGAAGTCAAAGGCTTTGGTGAGATCAATGAAAGCAACGTAGAGGGGCATCTGTTGTTCGCGGCATTTCTCCTGTAGCTGACGAAGGGAGAACAGCATGTCAGTGGTTGATCTCTCTGCTCGAAAGCCACACTGTGCCTCAGGGTAGACACGCTCAGCCAGCTTCTGGAGCCTGTTTAAAGCGACTCGAGCGAAGACCTTCCCCACTATGCTGAGCAGGGAGATTCCACGGTCGTTGTTGCAGTCACTGCAGTCACCTTTGTTTTTATAGAGGGTGATGATATTGGCATCGCGCATGTCCTGTGCTACTGCTCCCTCGTCCCAGCACAGGCAAAGCAGTTCGTAGAGTGCTGAGAGTATGGCAGGCTTAGCACTCTTGATTATTTCAGGGGTAATGCTGTCCTTCCCAGGGGCTTTTCCGCTGGCTAGAGAATCAATGGCATCACTGAGTTCCGACTTTGTTGGCTGTACGTCCAGCTGTTCCAGAGACTGGGCTGCATTGAGGGCGGTCTCGGTGACAATATTCTCCCTGGAGTACAGTTCTAGTTAATGCTCCACCCAGCGGTCCATTTGCTTGCGTTGGTCTGTGATTGTGTCCCCTGATTTAGATTTGAGGGGGGCGATCTTCTTGATGGTTGGCCCAAAAGCTCTCTTAATGCCATCATACATTCCTCTGATATTTCCGGTGTCTAAGGCCAGCTGAATATGACTGCATAGGTGTTGCCAGTAGTCATTTGCGCAGCGCCTGGCTGTTCTTTGTGCATTGCATCTGGCTGTTTTAAGTGCTACGGATGTTAACTCGCTGGGGGCTTTCTTGTAGTTCAGCAGTGCAATGCGCTTAGCGGCTATGACAGGTTCCAGCTCTTCAAAATGAGATTGAAACCAGTCTGCATTCCGCTTCACACGTTTGCCATAGGTGGTCATGGCTGACTCATAGATGGCGTCTCTGATGTGGGCCCACTTGGTCTCTGCATCCCCTGTGGGAGTGTTTTGAAGGGCTTTTTCAAGTGAATTTAGAAATTTTTGTAACTGCTGTGGATGAGAAATTCTGCTCGTGTTGATGCGCGGGTGGCCCTTCTGCTTGGAGTGATGCAGCTTCTTTGGTTTGAGTCTAACCTTGCTGCACACCAGGGAGTGGTCAGTGTCACAGTCTGCACTGTGGAAGCTGCGTGTGTTTTGAACACAGTTTAATATATACACAGTTTTTAAGTCTGTTTATTACACAGATGATTTAAAACCCAAACAGATATTCACCATATCCCCTTTAATTGATAACTGGAAATTAGATACAATGATATTTTTCCATTACCATTATTAAGTCAGAGATGAACTGACACAGGGATATGACCTGAAACAAGTCTCCAATTTCTCTGTGCAACACTCCCTCAGTTCTGCACTGGTTATGTGATTACCGGTCTAATCAGAATAAGTAAATAAAACAAAAATAATGAATATTTATGTTTAATTGTATAACTGATGATACAATTATTATAAAAATACTTGTGTTATTGGGGTCTGTAGAATTTTGGTATCTATTATGACTTAAATTATTTTTTTTTCTTCATTAATGGGAAGTGGGCATCGCTGGTAAAGCCAGCATTTATTGCCCATCCCTAATTGTCCTTGAGAAGGTGGTGGTGAGCTGCCTTCTTGAACCGCTGCAGTCCATGTGAGGTGGGTACACCCACAGTGCTGTTAGGAAGAGAGTTCCAGGATTTTGACCCAGCGACAGTGAAGAAACAGCGATATAGTTCCAAGTCAGGATGGTGTGTGACTTGGACGGGAACTTGCAGGTGGTGTTCCCATGCATCTGCTGCTCTTGTCCTTCGTGGTGGTAGAGGTCGCAGGTTTGGAAGGTGCTGTCTAAGGAGCCTTGATGCGTTGCTGCAGTGCATCTTGTAGATGGTACACACTGCTGCCACTGTGCGTCGGTGGTGGAGGGAGTGAATATTTGTGGATGGGGTGCCAATCAGGCGGGCTGCTTTGTCCTGGATAGTGTCGAGCTTCTTGAGTGTTGTTGGCGCTGCACCTATCCAGGAAAGTGGATAGTATTCCATCACGCTCCTGACTTGTGCCTTGTAGATGGTGGACAGGCTTTGGGGAGTCAGGAGGTGAGTTACTCGCCGCAGGATTCCTAGCCTCTGACCTGCTCTTGTAGCCATGGTATTTATATGGCTACTCCAGTTCAGTTTCTGGTCAGTGCTAGCCCCTAGGATGTTGATGGTGGGGGAATTCAGCGATGGTAATGCCATAGAATGTCAAGGGGAGATGGTTAGATTCTCTCTTGTTGGAGATGGTCATTGCCTGGCACTTATGTGGCACAAAAGTTACTTGCCACTTATCAGCCCAAGCCTGGATATTGACCAGGTCTTGCTGCATTTCTACACGGACTGCTTCAGTATCTGAGGAGTCACGAATGGTGCTGAACATTGTGCAATCATCAGCGAACATCCCCATTTCTGACCTTATGATTGAAGGAAGGTCATTGATGAAGCAGCTGAAGATGGCTGGGCCTAGAACACTACCCTGAGGAATCCCTGCAGTGATGTCCTGGAGCTCAGATGATTGACCTCCAACAACCACAGCCATCTTCCTTTGCGCTATGTATGACTCTAACCAGCAGAGAGTTTTCCCTCGATTCCCATTGACTCCAGTTTTGCTACGGCTCCTTAATGCCATACCCGGTCATGTGCTGCCTTGATGTCCAGGGCAGTCACTCTCACCTCACCTCTTGAGTTCAGCTCTTTTGTCCATGTTTGAACCAAGGCTGTAATGAGGGCAGGAGCTGAGTGGCCCTTTCGGAACCCAAACTGGGTGTCACTGAGCAGGTTATTGCTAAGCAAGTGCTGTTGATGGCACTGTTGATGACACCTTCCATCACTTTACTGATGATTGAGAGTAGGCTGATGGGGCTGTAATTGGCCAGGTTGGACTTGTCCTGCATTTTGTGTACAGGACATACCTGGGCACTTTTCCACATTGCCAGGTAGATGCCAGTGTGTAGCTGTACTGGAACAGCTTGGCTAGGGGTGTGGCTAGATCTGGAGCACAGGTCTTCAGTAGAATCGCCGGAATATTGTCAGGACCCATAGCCTTTGTAGTATCCAGTGCCTTCATTTGTTTCTTGATATCACGTGAAGTGAATCGAATTGTCTGAAGTCTGGCATCTGTAATGCTGGGGACTTCAGGAGGAGGCCGAGATGGATCATCAACTCGGCAGTTCTGGCTGAAGATTGTTGCAAATGCTTCTGCCTTATCTTTCGCACTGATGTGCTAGGCTCCCCCATCATTGAGGGTGGGGATAATTGTGGAGCCACCTCCTCCAGTTAGTTGTTTAATTGTCCACCACCATTCACAGCTGGATGCGGCAGGACTGCACAGCTTAGATCTGATCCGTTGGTTATGGGATCGCTTAGCTCTTGTCTATTGCATGCTGCTCACGCAGTTTGGCATGCAAGTAGTCCTGGATTGTAGCTTCACCAGGTTGACACCTCATTTTGAGGTATGTCTGGTGCTGCTCCTGGCATGCCCTCCTGCACTCTTCGTTGAACCAGGGTTGGTCTCCTGGCTTGATGGTAATGGTAGAGTGGGGGATATGCCAGGCCATGAGGTTACAGATTGTGGTTGAGTACAATTTTGCTGCTGCTGATGGCCCACAGCACCTCATGGATGCCCAGTTTTGCGTTGCTAGATCTGTTCGAAATCTAACCCATTTAGCACAGTGATAGTGCCACACAACACGATGGACGGTATCCTCAATGTGAAGGCGGGACTTCGTCTCCACAAGGAATGTGCGGTGGGCACTCCCAGCAATACAGTCATGGACAGAAGCATCTGTGGCAGGCAGATTGGTGAGAACAAGGTCAAGTATGTTTTTCCCTCTTGTTGGTTCTCTCACCACCTGCCGCAGACCCAGTCCAGCAGCTATGTCCTATAAGACACGGCCAGGTCGGTCAGTAGTGTTGCTACCGAGCCACTCTTGGTGATGGACATTGAAGTCCCCCACCCACAGTACATTTTGTGCCCTTTCCACCCTCAGCGCTTCCTCCAAGTGGTGTTCAACATGGAGGAGTACTGAGTCATCAGCTGAGGGAGGGCGGTAGGTGGTAATCAGTAGGAGGTTACCTTGCCCATGTTTGACCTGAAGCCATGCGACTTCATGGGGTCCAGAGTCGATGTTGAGGACTGCCAGGGCAACTCCCTCCCTACTGTAGACCACTGTCCCGCCACCTCTGCTGGGTCTATCCTGCCGGTGGGACAGGACATACCCAGGGATAGTGATTGCAGTGTCTGGGACATTGTCTGTAAGGTATGATTCTTGAGAATGACTATGTCAGGCTGTTGCTTGACTAGTCTGTGGGACAGCTCTCCCAACTTTGGCACAAGCCCCCAGATGTTAGTCAGGAGGACTTTGCAGGGTTGACAGGGCTGGGTTTGCCGTTGTCATTTCCGGTACCTTGGTCGTTGCCGGGTGGTCCGTCCGTTTTCATTCCTTTTTATTGACTTTGTAGCGGTTAGGTACAACTGAGTGGCTTGCTAGGCCATTTCAGAGGGCATGTAAGAGTTAACCATATTGCTGTGGGTCTGGAGTCATCTGTAGGCCAGACCAGGTAAGGACACTTGTGAACCAGATGGGTTTTTACAACAATCGACAATGGTTTCATGGCCATCATTAGACTAGCTTTTAATTCCACATTTTTTTATTAATTAAATTCAAATTCCACCTTCTGCTGTGGTGGGATTCGACCCCATGTCTCCAGATCAATACCCTGGATCTCTGGGTTACTAGTCCAGTGATATTTAAGCTGTTATTTCCTTCAACACCCTCACTATAATACAGTACTTCTCACGAAATCATGTTACAGTAAAGGAGCAGTGCCTAGAACCACAAACCAAATGTATTTTGGTGAGAATTCTGAGAGTTGTAAGTATGTTTTAAGCTTCTTGTCTATGTGTTGTGTGTATATTAAACAGCCTAACTGTGTTTTAACAGATAATGATGTGTTCCATGTATGCCATTTGCAAGGTGAAGAACATAGACCTTAGGTTCAAGACTATCGTTACTGCCTACAAGGACTTGCCAAATACAAGTCAAGAGGTAAGTCAGAAAAGCTATAGAGCTTCTGTTTTATTGGGGCTTATATTGCACGCCCTTGCCCCCCACCTTAAAAACATTACATGCTGAAGACAAGAAAAGCCGATGTCTGCTTGCAACACTTGCTGATTCGGCCCTGTGCCTCCCATCCTTCCCCACACCCTTCCACCGGAAAAAGAGAGACTTGTGGCCAATTCAGGAATCCTCTAGCAAAAGTATTTCTCCAAGCCCTTAAAGCCAATTGAACGAGCCCCAGGAGGGCCTGAGCCATTGGTAATTACTCAAAATGCCACTTTCCCTCTGCTGTGTTCTCATAGTTTTCTAATACTGCATCTAACTCCTGGAAAGACTGCAAGGAGTCAGTCCTTACCACCTGGAATGCTGTTCCGCAAGTCCATTCCCCTCTGAGAAAGAATAAAACTTGCACACCTCCAGCCTCATTCCCTGCTTCCTCAAGAAAATATCAAATGCTTTCACATACTTTTCTAATTCTATTTCAATGCAAAATCTAATCTTCTTGATTATGGATTACAAGTAGCTAAAAGATGCCCCAGCAGCATCTTTGTAGTTCAGTTTGTTAAGTTTTGTGTTGAACATCCGACGCGAGTTTCTTTAGTCATGGAATTGTGGAATTAGGACAGCTAACAACCTAGTTCATCATGTCCTTATCTGATGTCCTTGATGTTACCTGATTCACTGCTGAATAACATCTGTTTCAAAACAATGGGTTGTCTCACAGTATGCTAATTCTTCAAGTACTTAGCCTTGACAAATTCTACTGAAGCATTAGGGCTGTGACACTTTTAGTTCAGCTCTGTAAGTTTAAATTTTTAATTCAGTCATTCATTTTCTTTCTCCTCAAGACCTTCAAACATGTACTGATCAAAGAAGAGCAGTATGATTCCATAATAGGCTTCTACAACCTGGTGTTCATGCAGAGGCTGAAAACCAACATCCTTCAGTATGCTTCGACCCGTGTAAGTAGCTATATTATACTATATAGTATACACTAACAGAAGGGAGGGTCTTACATGACCTTGTATGTATCAGCTGAGTAGCTAATCATTCTTGACATTTTCAGTGCCATTCTTGATATTTGTGACTGAGTGAAATACCATGAAATATAGCAGTCTGCACTGACAGGAATCCACTGTTCTTCTCTAACCACCTGCTGTTAAATATAATTCAACAGAGTTTTATGTTCAACCACTAAAGAATTGATAAAGTGATAATTATGTTTGTTTTTATATCTCTACTGTATTCAGTTGAAATATTAAAATTAAAAATGTGTACCTCGATCCTTCTGAAGTATATAGCTTAACATTAAATAGATGACTATGTTTTATGGCCTCCTTCTGTCCTCTGATTCCAGATTTGTTTGTGAGTTTGTTCTTTAATATCTCTTTCAAACAGCCACCAACGCTTTCACCAATTCCTCAAGTTCCTCGCAGTTCATTTGGTTTTCCAAGCTCTCCATTGCGTGTGCCTGGTGGGAACAACATATATGTGTCTCCACTGAAGAGTCCATACAAAACTGATGGACTGCTGTCCCCCACAAAACTGACCCCGAGAACACGGTGAGTATTTTCCGAACTTTCAGGTCAGAGCCACAACTTGTATTGTGTCTGCGTTTCTGATACTGATATCAAATACAGCCCAAAAGGTAATGTCCACTGCTGTGTTATTAAAGGTGCATTGCTTTTACTGATGGTCTTTCACCTTTTTCTTGTCATTTTATCATGATAATTAAATATGCAAGTTAGGCAGTGATTTATTCAAATGATGCTCATATTGCATTTTAGTTTTTAAAACAGCAAATATGGTTGTCTGTCACCTTTTCATGAAGGTAGAATGCCTCTAAAAATGTTTTAGTTAGTGTTTAAGATCATTTCCTTAGCAAATGAAGAACCTGGGGCAATCAACTGAGAAAAACTTTAAAAAGTTCCAGGGGACAATTTTCGGACCAATTCAGGAATATAATAACAGATAGACACTATTCATTGTTATTTTTCCGGAAGCTTCTTGAACTCCCTGTATCACCTTATGTTGCAGCATGCTAGGTTTTTTTTACACAGTTGACATTTGAATAACAGGTATCCCTCCTTCACATGATTTTATTGGTTATAAACAACATGTCATTGACCAGAAATGGGCTGCATACTTTGCAAAAATAGCTAAATTATTCCTGTTATCAATGAACAGAATTCGTTTTTTCAATGGTTCAGTATAAAATGTCCTATTTTTCTATCCTCCCTCTATAATACCTGTATTTTTATACTTTCTGTATTTTATATACCCTCTATGGTATCTAAATGTTTATACAAGTTCTATATATACTATATTTTTATGCACCATTCATATACTATTTGTTATACACAGATGTACTTTTATTACTTTATTTCTGTATTTTTATATTCTCTATAACACCTACAATTGTATGCTTTCTATATAATTTAATACGATACAATTCAGATCTTTAGATTCTTTTTATATTTGTATACCCTCTATATGTTGGATATATATTTATACCTTCAGTATACTACCTCTATTTTTATATATTCTCTTCCTGTATACCTATAATTTCATGCATGCCCTGTGTGTATATATATTATATATATATATGATCTGTATTTTTACATAACTGATGAATCATTATTTGATTTCACAGAATCTTAGTGTCTATTGGGGAACCATTTGGGGTGAGTGGTACTTTTTAAAATCTATTTTGTGTGTGGAGTTCTTTGGTTAAAGCTTCTTAAATGTTTTATGCTACATTGCGTCCAAATTAATTTCTTCAAATGTAAAATATCAAAATTAATATTGAGCTAGGCGCTTACCATAGAATTATTTGTTCAATTCACATAGCTGATGTAATGACCTTTCCTGTATCCCTAACATTTATGCTTTGACATTAGCGAGTAAAGATATTAACACATGTTTTTCAGTGCATTAATAATCCAGCATATATCCAGTAGAATTGGAATCCCATTCTGTGGGCTTTGGTTTGAATCCCATGTCAACAAGTGTGAAAATCCAGCAATGTCCAGTCATATTTTGACACTTTGTATTTCATCTGATGACAATAATCAGGCAGTACTCAATTCCTTGCACAAATCGCAGTAAATGTCACTACAGGACTTATCAGCTTCTGAGTTGTTCCCCAAATAGTAACAGGAGTGCACAAATCAAGCTGATCGTATCCAGTATAACCAGGAATGTACCACTAAATTGCCCTTGTGTATACCATCTAATCCCAGTTTACAGTACTAGGTCTAGGTGTACATCTACAGGGTGATGGTGGTCATGGAGAATTGGCCAGGGAATCAGTCCTTGACTGAAGGAAAACTATGTAGATTGAGGAAAGAAACAAAATAGGAGTTTTGTGTTAAAAGGGGAAAATGTACATTCCTTTTTCCCAAGCTGGACCATGATCTGTCCAGTAATTGTCGCCAAACTGATGGTCATTGTTTCAGTCGCCAGAAAAATTCCAGAAGATCAATCAGTTGGTGAGTTGCAGTGATCGTCATCTGAAGCGGGCTGGAGATGCAGGAAGTCTGCCAAAACCACTGAAAAGGCTTCGTTTCGATATGGATGGACAAGATGAGGCAGACGGCAGGTAAACAATAAAGACTGCTGTGCTGCTCTGTTATATATTTGATCACAAATCAACAAAAAAATTTTTCACTTTATTTCAAGAGAAGTATTCATAGATTGTAGCAGATTCCCACATGATTCATTTTGTTAAGATATTTGCACATTTGGATTTATGTTTACTTTGTTTTTCTGCCTTTTAGCAAGCACTTGTCTGGGGAGTCCAAACTACTGCAGCAAAAGATTGCTGAAATGAGTAAGTGCTTTCAATTTATTTCCAAGTTATCAATGTGATGAAGATGCTGTTTTGAGTATCTTGTGATGATGTAGCACTGTAATTAACCAGCTGTGATGACTAGTTCTGCAAGTTCTCGGCCTGCTGTTGAGAGAGGAATAACTTGCTGAGGCAGGCCTTGTAGCCTCAGAGGTAGAAACCCTGAATCAAATTATTTTGCATAGCAACCGTGTTTATATCTCAGTTGCAGGCAGATATTTTAGAGTTTCATGAAACCAGATATGAATAGACCTAGCAGACTATGAAAGGCATTCAGGGATTCATTGTTATATTCTGCAGAAAAAAGCAAGGATGTCCAATCCATAAACCAAACAAAAGCTTTTCCTCAGCCCTGTAAAGGTTGACCCAACCAGAAAACTTTGAGATGAAATAGTAAGACAGATGGGCTTTTTTTTTAAATCTAAGTAAAGATGGGTGGTAGCCCTTCTATTTTGTGGCATTTGGCCCAGCATTGATGCCAGAGTGAAATCTTACTAATCGTAGTAGTTTAGGTTGAATGGCAGGGAACTGGTAGGAACCTTGCGGCTAAAAGAAGCACAGGGTTGCTATTTCAACTGCACATGCTGAGGCGGGTCAGACCCTTGGTTGCTGGTTAGCACACTCACTTATCACCCAAGTGGAAATACTGCCAGTGCTTTAATTGAGAGTATCTTTTAATAGATGGGCTTTTACAAAGCACGATGATCAATTGTTTTTATATTTGTAAATATTAACAGGTAACCAAATTCAGACCCAAGGTCATTTTTTTTTTTAGAGATACAGCCCTGAAACAGGCCCTTTGGCCCACCGAGTCTGTGCTGACCAACAACCACCTATTTATACTAACCCTACAGTAATCCCATATTCCCTACCACCTACCGACACTAGGGGCAATTTACAACGGCCAATTTACCTATCACCTACAAGTCTTTGGCTGTGGGAGGAAACAGGAGCACCCGGCGAAAACCCATGCGGTCACAGGGAGAACTTGCAAACTCCACATAGGCAGTACCCAGAATCAAACCCGGGTCCCTGGAGCTGTGAGGCTGCGGTGCTAACCACTGCACCACTGTGCCGCCCCATGCAACCCTATTGTAGACATCAATGTGGCAGATGCTACTATTCAGCCTTCACTGTTTGTTTTCTGTATGTGTTAAAATATTGAATAGAATGAGAGTTGTACTTCAGATATTGCAGAGTATTTTCTTGGTGCGTAATCATCCAGTTCTTGGAAACGAGTATAGTTGGGAGGAGGGATGGTTCATGATTGAGGTTGTCCTGCATGTGCTGTGGATGGAGCAGACTGCATGATGAGAGGCCCTTTTTTTTGTTCAGGCTTTCCTGTGTTCTTAACTTACACATATATGATTGAACTAAAATCTACAGTATTTAACGTTCCTTTTCTTTGAACTACCATACTTCAAACTAGATCTGTTTCTTTGCTGATCATAATCTAACCTATTGTGTTTGAATTTCATTTTCAATCTTCACACTCTTATTCAGTAAACATTTGGAGCACATTAAAGTGGGTGTGGTACATCTAGATTTGTAACAAAGCTGACAGCCATGTAGGTGAATCTATGCAACACATATCTTCAGCTCATGAGACAGTATTACAATCTATTTGGCAGCATATTATCTGTAATATGCTGTATATTGCAATCTGTTTTCAACATGTTTACAATAGACAAATTTAAAATAACATAAATGCTAAAACTATACATAAAAAGAATACAGCAGAAAGTAGATGTAGTGAGTGCCATTTGTAGTGATCAGTCACTTAGAGGAAGGGAAATAAAGGGCATCTGGTGGGGAGGCATTCCACAGCAGTGATGATTTTCAGTCAAGGAATTGCAGGGCAGTAGAAGCCCCATTGACGGTGATCAGAGTACTTCAATTCGGTTGTACTCATCACTTTGTTAGCTGTTCCCCATTGCTGAAAAACAATTGCCTCAGTTGTAATGTTGTTCATCTGCGACAATTGGCCTATGAAGGGATTGGAAAGCTGACTCAGCACTGCCCGGACTATAAGCAGTTAAACAGTTAAATGGCTGTTCAGTTAATTGCTCAGTCTCAGTGTGCTGCAAATGCTTTTATGTATTTTTGTAAGGGTACGCTAGTCTAATGGTTATGTTACTTGACTTATTCTAGAGGAGGTGAGTTCAAATCCCGCCAGTTTGAGAATTTAAATTCAGTTTTAACAAAACTGGAAATAAAAAGCTGGTACCAGCAAAAGTGGCCATGAAGATGTCAGATTGTTGTAAAAACCCACTTGTCCTCTCGGGAAGAAAACCTCCTGCCCTTGTCCAGTCTGCCTTATATGTGACTGCAGTCCCGCACCAATGTAATTGACAAGGAGAAGCCAATGTCTCAGTGGCGGAGAACTGCTGGCAAAGCAATCAGTACAACCACATTGCACATGTGCTGAATAGTTACACAAAATCAGGCCATTTGTCCAAATTCCCTTATTCCCTTCTCCTTCATATATGTATCAAGTCCCCATTAAATGTACCTCTCATGCGATGTGGCAGCATATTCCACATTTTCAGCACTCTATGCGTAAAGAAATACCTCCTAAATTCTGTATTTTTTCAGCCAGTGATTCGCTTATAATTATGCCTCCTTGTTCTGGACTCCCCACAAGTGGAAACAGTTTCTCTACATCTACCCTGTCAAACCCTTCATATTTCAAAGACCTCAGGTCTCCTTTCAGCCTTCTGTTTTCCAGAAAAGACTCCCAGCCTGCTCAGTCAGTCCTTTTAGTTACATTCTCTCAATTCTGGTAACGTCTTTGTAAATCTAGTCTGCCCTTTCTCTAGTGCTTCAATATCCTTTTTGCAGTATGGAGATCGGAACTGTGCACAGCACTCAAATGTGGTATAACCAAGGTTCTATATAAATTTAATATTACTTCCCTGTTTTTATATTCTATTCCTCTAGAAATGAACCCAGGACGTTGTTTGTACTCTTTTATGGCCTTATCAACATGTTTTGTTACCTTGAGTGATTTATGTATCTGTATCCCCCCCTCCCCCCCCCCTTTACCCCCCTTCCACCCCCCCCCACCCCCGTCCCCTTCCCTGCTCCACCCTCTCAGCTCACCCCCTCACAACCCCGTCCCAGCCCGCCCCCCCCACCGCACCATCTTCACCACGCACCCCCTTCCCCTGCACCCCCCCCCCACCCCCACCCTCTACCCCTCCCCCTTGCATCCCCTCCTCCCACCGGCACCATCCTACACCTGTGTAGGGGCCCCAACAACCCCACTGCCTTGTGGGCGTCTCGGGAGAGACCAAGGCTAAGGGAGTAAACCCTAACAGAAAATCCGGAGCGGAACCCCGTAGGCGGTCATGTGTCACCTTTGGCATGTTTCCGGCAGTTCCTGCAGCCATACTGGTGCCAAACGTCGTGTCCTGCACTCCTTTGGACCTCACCAGAAAGGCCGAGAGGGGGGTTTTGACGACTGGGCAACTCTCAACCTCCATAAATTTGCCCAGGCATGCGCCATGGAGAGGTCACTCCATAGTTGCCTCACAGCGACTGAAACAACACGGAAGGCAGCAGTTACGGGTTATAAGTCCAGATAAATTGGCGTAGAAACTGGGCGCCACGGGTTGCCTTTGTCGGTGGGAGAGGTCATTGCACCTCACTGGACAGCTACCGCCCGCCTCAAACCGGGCAGCCCCCGGTCAATAAGGTTCTGTCCCGCCACAGTCTGCCTGCTTCAATGGGTGCTTGGAGCTCAGGGTCATTGCCCGAAAGGTGGACTGATACACCGCACCAAACAACATGAAAAAAGGAAAGAAGGTACCAGCCCTTCGCTTTGCAAGCTGGAACGTCAGAACTATGTGTCCTGGCCTGTCGGAAGACCTTACACAAATCAACGATTCTCGGAAGACCGCCATCATTAACAACGAGCTCAGTAGACTCAATGTGGACATTGCAGCACTTCAGGAGACTCGCCTCCCCGCGAGTGGCTCTCTAGCAGAGCAAGACTACACCTTCTTCTGGCAGGGCAGGGATCCTGAAGAACCAAGACAGCATGGAGTGGGCTTCGCCATCAGAAACTCCTTGCTCAGCATGATAGAGCCTCCCTCAAATGGCTCGGAACGCATACTGTCCATCCGACTGCTCACCACCTCTGGTCCAGTACACCTACTCAGCATCTATGCTCCAACACTCTGTTCCGCACCTGAAGCTAAAGACCAGTTCTGTGAACAACTCCATAACATCATTAGCAGCATCCCCAACACCGAACACCTATTCCTGCTGGGGGACTTTAATGCCAGGGTTGGGGCCGACCATGACTCATGGCCCTCCTGCCTTGGGCGCTATGGCGTTGGAAGGATGAATGAGAACGGGCAGAGACTGCTTGAGTTGTGTACCTATCATAACCTCTGCATCACCAACTCGTTCTTTCACACTAAACCCTGTCACCAGGTTTCATGGAGGCACCCAAGATCACGTCGTTGGCACCAGCTAGACCTCATTGTCACAAGGCGAGCCGCCTTAAACAGTGTTCAAATCACACGCAGCTTCCACAGTGCGGACTGCGACACCGACCACTCCCTGGTGTGCAGCAAGGTTAGACTCAGACCAAAGAAGTTGCATCATTCCAAGCAGAAGGGCCACCCGCGCATCAACACGAGCAGAATTTCTCACCCACAGCTGTTACAAAAATTTCTAAATTCACTTGTAACAGCCCTTCAAAACACTCCCACAGGGGATGCTGAGACCAAGTGGGCCCACATCAGAGACGCCATCTATGAGTCAGCTTTGACCACCTACGGCAAAAGTGCGAAGAGAAATGCAGACTGGTTTCAATCTCATAATGAAGAGCTGGAACCTGTCATAGCCGCTAAGCGCATTGCACTTTTGAACTACAAGAAAGCCCCCAGCGATTTAACATCCGCAGCACTTAAAGCAGCCAGAAGTACTGCACAAAGAACAGCTAGGCGTTGCGCAAACGACTACTGGCAACACCTATGCAGCCATATTCAGCTGGCCTCAGACACCGGAAACATCAGAGGAATGTATGATGGCATGAAGAGAGCTCTTGGGCCAACCATCAAGAAGATCACCCCCCTCAAATCTAAATCGGGGGACATAATCACTGACCAACGCAAACAGATGGACCGCTGGGTTGAGCACTACCTAGAACTGTACTCCAGGGAGAATGCTGTCACTGAGACTGCCCTCAATGCAGCCCAGCCTCTACCAGTCATGGATGAGCTGGACATACAGCCAACCAAATCGGAACTCAGTGATGCCATTGATTCCCTAGCCAGCGGAAAAGCCCCTGGGAAGGACAGCATTACCCCTGAAATAATCAAGAGTGCCAAGCCTGCTATACTCTCAGCACTACATGAACTGCTATGCCTGTGCTGGGACGAGGGAGCAGTACCCCAGGACATGCGCGATGCCAACATCATCACCCTCTATAAAAACAAAGGTGACCGCGGTGACTGCAACAACTACCGTGGAATCTCCCTGCTCAGCATAGTGGGGAAAGTCTTTGCTCGAGTCGCTCTGAACAGGCTCCAGAAGCTGGCCGAGCGCGTCTACCCTGAGGCACAGTGTGGCTTTCGTGCAGAGAGATCGACTATTGACATGCTGTTCTCCCTTCGTCAGATACAGGAGAAATGCCGTGAACAACAGATGCCCCTCTACATTGCTTTCATTGATCTCACCAAAGCCTTTGACCTCGTCAGCAGACGTGGTCTCTTCAGACTACTAGAAAAGATCGGATGTCCACCAAAGCTACTAAGTATCATCACCTCATTCCATGACAATATGAAAGGCACAATTCAACATGGTGGCTCCTCATCAGAGCCCTTTCCTATCCTGAGTGGTGTGAAACAGGGCTGTGTTCTCGCACCCACACTTTTTGGGATTTTCTTCTCCCTGCTGCTTTCACATGCGTTCAAATCCTCTGAAGAAGGAATTTTCCTCCACACAAGATCAGGGGGCAGGTTGTTCAACCTTGCCCGTCTAAGAGCGAAGTCCAAAGTACGGAAAGTCCTCATCAGAGAACTCCTCTTTGCTGACGATGCTGCTTTAACATCTCACACTGAAGAATGCCTGCAGAGTCTCATCGACAGGTTTACGTCTGCCTGCAATGAATTTGGCCTAACCATCAGCCTCAAGAAAACGAACATCATGGGGCAGGATGTCAGAAATGCTCCATCCATCAATATTGGCGACCACGCTCTGGAAGTGGTTCAAGAGTTCACCTACCTAGGCTCAACTATCACCAGTAACCTGTCTCTAGATGCAGAAATCAACAAGCGCATGGGTAAGGCTTCCACTGCTATGTTCAGACTGGCCAAGAGAGTGTGGGAAAATGGCGCACTGACACGGAACACAAAAGTCCGAGTGTATCAGGCCTGTGTCCTCAGTACCTTGCTCTACGGCAGCGAGGCCTGGACAACGTATGCCAGCCAAGAGCGACGTCTCAATTCATTCCATCTTCGCTGCCTTCGGAGAATACTTGGCATCAGGTGGCAGGACTATATCTCCAACACAGAAGTCCTTGAAGCGGCCAACATCCCCAGCTTATACACACTACTGAGTCAGCGGCGCTTGAGATGGCTTGGCCATGTGAGCCGCATGGAAGATGGCAGGATCCCCAAAGACACGTTGTACAGCGAGCTCGCCACTGGTATCAGACCCACCGGCCGTCCATGTCTCCGTTATAAAGACGTCTGCAAACGCGACATGAAATCGTGTGACATTGATCACAAGTCGTGGGAGTCAGTTGCCAGCATTCGCCAGAGCTGGCGGGCAGCCATAAAGACAGGGCTAAATTGTGGCGAGTCGAAGAGACTTAGTAGTTGGCAGGAAAAAAGACAGAGGCGCAAGGGGAGAGCCAACTGTGCAACAGCCCCAACAAACAAATTTCTCTGCAGCACCTGTGGAAGAGCCTGTCACTCCAGAATTGGCCTTTATAGCCACTCCAGGCGCTGCTTCACAAACCACTGACCACCTCCAGGCGCGTATCCATTGTCTCTCGAGATAAGGAGGCCCAAAAGAATTCACAGATCTCTTTTGTTAAATGTGCTGTGTTTAGTCTCTGACCTTCCAAAGAATAAGTGGCCTCTTTATTCCTCCTATCAATTTAAACCATCTCACACTTCACTGAGTTTAATTTGCCATTTATCTCTCCATTCTGCAAGCCTACTTGTGACCTGGATTTTGCCGTCATAATGAATGCGAAACTGTCGGCTTTTGCCGTCATTGCTCTGTGAAACTGATGGCAACTTTTGGCGTCTGCACATGCACAGTTAAACATGAAAATCCAGCAGTTGCTATCAGATATTCTCACAGGTGGAAATCTTAGAAATCATTTGGATTGAAGTGAACTTCCACTTCTAACACTATTCGTCTCGCCATAAAAACCTTTGAAAAAGTTATCCCCCGTTGAAAGAGGTGTAGTTGGGTTTTTAACAGCATAATAAGTCATAATTACTGCTGAACATTCTCTCAGGCCCTGAAAAACTAATTTTGTATTTGTGGAATGTCAAAGTTCTCCATGATAAATCACTAGATTTGTAAAATTTTTTCAACTTTGTATGATATTTCAGCTTCTACATTAATTTCATGTGCATGTCCCAATCTTTATTTTGCTCTCTCTAAAATGATTAAAAAGTGAGGATAATCAGTGCTTCTTATTTCCTTGTTTACTCTGAGAATTCTTCAAAGTGATTGGCTGCGTAGCCTGTTTGATGACATAATTTGCTGGACGCCAGATATCCCCGATAGTTGGGGTCAGAATGAAATTAATGTTGGGAAAAGTGAAATCCACGCCACAGATATCATTAGATCTTTTTGGGCAGCTTTCTTCAAAGTCAGCAGCGAGTGCTGCCACTTCTCTGCTGACGGCAAAATCCAGGCCAAGTTCATTCTGTACTTTTGTGCTGTGCTCATTAGCTATACCTCCAATATAGTATCATCTATAAATTTCAGCACTATACATCCAACTCCTGAGTCAAAAATAATTTATGTATATGGTGAACAACAGGACACCACCTCTCACTTTCTACCAATCCAAGAACTTCCCTTAACTCCTCCCCTCTGTTCTTTGTTTTGTCATCATTTTTCAAACCATCCCACTATTTGACATCTAACTCCACACTTTGTAATGAGTCTCTTATATGAGTCCTTATCAAAGCTCTTCTGAAAGCCTTTAAAAGGACTTTTGACAAGGTCCCACTTGGCAGACTGATCAGAAATTAAAACCTCATCAGATCCAAGGGAGAGTGGCAAGTTAGATCCAAAATTGTCTCAGTGGCAGGAAGAAAAGGATAATGGTTGATGGGTGTTTTTATGACTGGGAGGCTGTTTCCAGTGGGGTTCTGCAGGGCTCAGTCCTGGCTCCCTTGCTGTTTATGGTATATATCAGTGATTTAAACTTAATGTAGGAGGCATGATTAAGCTGCTCGCAGCTGATATGAAAATTGACGTGGTTGATGGTGAGGAAGAAGGCTGTCAACTGCAGGAAAATATAAATGGATTCTCAGGTGTGTAGAAAAATGGCAACTGGAATTCAATCTGGAGAAATGTGAGGTAATGCATTCGAGAAGGGCAAACAAGGCAAGGGACTACACAATGTATGTTAGGATACTGAGAAGTTTAGAGGAACAAAGAGACCTTGGAGTGCATGCCTACAGATCCCTGAAGGTAGCAGGACAAATAGATAAGGTGGTTAAGAAGGCCCACAGGATACTTTGCTATATTGGCTGAGGCATAACTTATAAGAACAGGGAAGTTATGCTAGAACTGTACAAAACACTAGGCCACAGTTAGTGTACAGTTCTGGTCACTACATTACAGGAAGGAGGTGATCACACTAGAGAGGGTACAGAGGAGCTTTACGAGGCTATTGCCAGGAATGAAGAATTTTAGCTATGAGGAAAGATTAGATAAGTTGGGATTGTTTACTTTGGAACAGAGAAGGTGTATAGAAATATGAGGGGCCTGGATAGAGTGGATAGGAAGGAACCTGTTTCTGTTAGCAGAGAGGTCAATAACTAGAGGGCATTGATTTGAGGAGTAATTTTTTCACCCAGACAGTGGTGGGGTTCTGAAACTCACTGCCTGAAAGGATGGTAGAGGCAGAAATCCTCAGCACATTTAAAAAAGAAATGTGCTTAAAGTGCCATAACCTACAAGGCTCCGGACCAAGACCTGGAAAGTGAAATTAGGCTGGATAACTCTCTTATGGCCGGCACAGACACGATGGGTGGAATTGCCTCCTGTGCTGTAAATTTTCTATATTTCTATGAAAGTCCATGTATACCACATCCACTGTATTGCTCTGGTCTGTTCTTTCTGATGCATCTTCAAAGAATTCATTAGGTTTGTTCAAACATGACCCTCCTTCTAGATTCCAGGCTGATTTTTTTAATATATTATATGCTTTGTCTCTAGCTGTTTTGTTATTTGATCTTTTAACAGTGGTTCTCGTGTCTTTCCTACCACTGATAGGCTAAATGGTCTGTAGCTCCCTGGTTCAGTTCTATCTCTGCAATGAGTCCATCTGCATAAATCACACATGTAAATACTTTATTACACTAATAGTCAGGCCGCTGTGCAAAAACACCCTCAGTGCTTTATTTTCCAATCGTTTTCAGCCCAAAGCCAGTACTGTTGTGTAAGACATCCTTTAGCACCTTACAGTTATCAACTGTTATCAGCAGTATCAGTTTTGGGCCAAAATGGAATGTAAAAATAAAAGCATAATCATTCTTATCAATTCATTAGAGGAGAATCTGAGGACAGGCTGAGCTGCTGATTCATCAGCACCAGTGGTACAGTAGACATTGGGGATCATCCTTACTGATTAATCAGTCATAGTGATCATTTGTGTTACTGGCTAAATCAGATATGATAACTGGATTCTGCCGAATTATTAAATAGCTTTTGTCTTGGTCCTCCAGTTTAGGGACTGTCTTGGCCCTGGGTGACGAAAGCAGCAGAAAGTGTGAGGAAGAAGCCAGTGCTTAATAACTCCACTGTTTCATGCACTCACCAGCATTCAATGAGATGCCACACAAAAGGTTAATATGCAAGATAAGGGCTCATGGAGTTCAGGGTAATATATTAGCATGATAGAGGATTAAATAACAGACAGGAAGCAGAGACTAGAGATAAAACAGGGCATTTAAAGTTGTCAGGCTGTAACTAGTGGAGTACAGCAAGGATCAGTGCTGGGGCCTCAGCTATTTAAAATCTATATTTAACGACTTAGACAAAGAGACAGAGAGTAATGTATTTGAGTTTGCTGACAATACTAAACAGGTGGGAATGTAAGCTGTGAGGAGGACACGAGCTGCAAAGAGATATAAATATCTTAAGTGAGTGGGCAACAAGGTTGGCAGATGGAGTATAATGTGGGGAAGTGAGAGGTTCATTTCATAAGAATAGAAAAGCAGAATATTTCTTAAAAGGCGTGAAACTTTTAAATGTTCAAATTGACTTGGGTGTTCTTGTATAAGGAACGCAAAATTAGCACACAGATATAGCAAGCATTTAGGACAGCAAAGGGAATGCTGGCCTTTATTGCAAGAGGATTAGAGTACAAGAATAACAACGATTTGCTATAATTGTCTAGGGCTTTGGTGAGACCACACCTGGTGTACTGTGTGCAGTATTGGTCTCCATATTTAAGGAAATATATACTTGATACAGCGAAGGATCACTAGATTGATTCCTGGGATGAGAAGTTGACCTATGATGAGGGGCTGAGTAAATTTGGCCTACACTCTGAGGTTTGGAAGAATGAGAGGTGATCTCATTGGAACATACAAGATTCTGAAGGGGCTGAACAGGGTAGACACTGAGACCTTGTTTCCCCTGGTTAGGGAATCTAGAACGTGGGGACATAGTCTCAAGATAAGGCGACGATCATTTAGGACTGAGATGAGAAATTTCTTCACATGGAGGTTGTGAATCTTCAGAATTACCTACCCCAGAGGGTTGTGGATGCTGCATCATTGAGTATATTTAAAACTGAGACAGACAGAGTTTTGGTGTCTCAGGAAATCGAATGATATGGGGAGTGGGCAGGGAAGTGGAGTTGAGGCAGAAGATCAGCAATGATTGTATTGAATGGCGGAGCAGGCTCAAGGGGCTGTATGGCCTACTCCACTTCCTATTTCTTATGTTCTTATAAGCTGCTGCCAACACTGCCAGGAAAATATATCAAACTATAAACTATACATGTAAAAGATGGAACTGTATCGGTGTATGGCGGAACTAACCTTCAACCCCATGTAGACTCACTCATTCCAGGATACTGGAGTGCACACTCACTTTGACTGTGAACAATTTTAGAAGAGTCTCCCATCATAACTTACTTTATGCCACCAGTGTAGATTAACCGTCAGTCCAAGTGTGTGAATAATGCAATTTGCAGAAAGATGATCAGCTAGATCACGGCTGATTAATTGGATCAACCCTCCCTGCCCCCAATAATTGGCCTAATTTGCTCTTTTATTCCATCATGATTTCCAATTTTCTGATATTAAACCCATGCCAGAATTTACAAATAGATATAAATACTACCCCATAATCTGAGTTATCACCTCAGATGTACTCTGCATCATGGTAAATTGGTGCTCAAGTCACAGCCAGCCTTACCTCCTTCATATGTAAGTAATAAAAAAATGTACAAAGGTTACAGCTGGCTTGAACTTGCAGAAAGTACGTAGATTGCACAGAAACAGGTAATTTGGCCAAACTGATTAATGCTGCACATGAGTCTCCCCTCACTCAATTTACTTAGTCTCATCCCATCAACATATCCTATTCCTATCACCCTCATGTACTTATCTAGATTCCTCTTAAATGCATCTATGCTATTCACCTGAAACCACTCACTGTGCTAGTGAGTTGCATATTCTCACCACTCTTTAAGAAGTTTCTCCTGAATTCCTTATCAGATTTAGTAGTGACTATCTTACATTTATCACCTAGTTTTGGTCTCCACACAAATGTCTACTCTCTCGAATCCCTTCATAATTGTTCAGATGTCAATTGGGTTCTTCCTCAGTCCTCTCTTTTCTAGAGAAAAGAGCCCCATCCTGTTCAGTCTTTCATTCCAGTACAATAAATTATCCTGTGTCAGAAAGTGAGAGAGTCAGTGACCTTGCCTGCACTTGAGACGATGGCACATGACATATACAAGACGAGTTAGAATTAGTATGTACTCTCAGGAAAGTGAGGAGAACTGTTCCACAACAAATGGAAGAATAATTTGACTAAACGGAGATTTCTTGCCTTTCTCTCCTCATACACCTTCCAGCCTCAGGAAATGATTATGTTCCCACCCAGTCATGCTGTCAACGATTTGCAATGTGTTTGTGCATGACCTTGTCATTTCTTGTAATAGTGTACCACAGGAGATGTCCTGACATGCTCCTATTTCTCAATCCTTGCAGTAATTTAGTGATAGAGTCATAGAGTTATACAGCACAGAAACAGGCCTGATACTGTACATTCTCACATTTTTCTCATGTTTATCTTAAAGGTACAGGACATTTTTTTTTAAAGAATTCAGAATTAGTTCATAGTCTTGTGATAATCGGCATCCTTGTTGAGATTATGATCTTGTGTTATTGATTATCCGGCTATCACTTTTATCACTAAGTATTTCATCCATAGCAAAAATTAGAATGGTTGCAGAATTAACTAAATTAATCTTGGCATAATTGTGGATAATTCAAAAAGCAGTCATTCTTTGCAATACTGCGGTTGAAAACTAATGTGGGTTGTCATATCAGAGGGATAGAATAGAGGTCAAGAATGTTTGTATTGCTGATGAATATCATGTTATTGTGGCCCCATCTGTGTGCAGTTCTAGCCATAAAATTATATGCATAGAAATTACAACAAGGAACAGGCCATTTGGCTCAACCAGTATTTACCCTTCATACTAGCAAATAGTCCTAATTGCAAGTATCATCCCTGTCCCACAGCCCTTTATCCCCTTTTCCTTCATCTATCTATCCAATCTAATCTTTAATCTTCACATTTCTGCCTATTATAAAATTTATCTTTCATTTCTCGATCATCCTCTACAAATTGACAATCGTTCCTTTCAGATTCCACCTCACTTTTTCTTTTTTTTTATTGATACACTGTTCTTTTTGAAGTTTGTCTGCAATCTTTCCCTCATACACTGTTTTCATGCTCTTGACCTCTTTTTATTTTCTAGTTTTCTTTCATAATTATTCTATAGGCCTCATTGGCTAGCATCTTCAACTTTTAATTGGCTTTTAACCTCTTTTTATATCCATGGCATCATAAAAGTACTAGTAGCTTTTTTAATGAGATACACTTATTCTGTAGCTTTGCAGTCTTCTTTCTTAAAACCATCCCACTTTTGCTATACAATCCTATGTGCCAATTTCTCATCCCACTTCAGCTCAGCCAGCTCATTCCTCATCTTTCTAAAATGTGCTGTAGTCCAGTCTGGTGTTTTAAGTTTTGTACTGACTTTCTCCCTTACTACTGAGATTTGAAATCTCATCCTGTTGTGATCACTACTCCCAAGGTGTTTGCCCACATTTAGCTCATCTATCTTAGCTGGTTCATTACTCATAAACGTATCTCGCAAAGCCTCTGCCCTCATAGACTTAATGCACTGCTTGAGGAGGAGTCCTGTATACATTAGGAATTCCATTCCCTTTCCTCCATTTACTCTTCCTCTGTCCCAAATGATAAATGGATAATTAAAATCTCCTAAAAGAATTATTTTGTTGTGCCTACTCATCTCACTAATCTGACTACTAATTTCTTTCGCATAATTTTGAGGTGTGTAATAATACCACTCTATTACTGTAACAAGCCCTATTTTTAACCTTTCATCTCCAACTATCTTCTGTCTGTACTACTTCCTCATCTACATCCCTCTCTGAAACATGTGTACCCTTTTTAACTATTATTACCACTCCACCTACTTCCTTAATCTTTTCAATCCCCCCCCCCCCCGCCCCCGCCCCCGCCCCCGCCCCAAACTATCTATCTATCTCTCTATATATCCCGATATGTTTGTTTTCCATTCTTGTCCAGTTTCCAAATAGGTTTCTGTTAATGCTTCCTGTAAAATATTTTACTTTATTTTATTTCCCCCACTCTCTGGATTGCAGTGCATGCATTTGAACCTTTTTCTTTAACACTACTTGCTCTCCTGTGTTTTTTATTGTTTGTTATCCCCACCCATTACTTCAGTCTATCCCCAGTTTATAACTCGTCTATTTGATTTTATTTCCCGCTTGTTAAATTGTTTTCTGCATGAGTTAAAGTACTGAAAGTCTGTGCTTAATTATTGCTTTGAGGGCGGGAAGCAGGAGCCAGGAGTCCAGGTCCTGAACTCACCCCTGGGGGGAAACAATCACTTATTGGGATTTTAACCTGGGTGTCCCCTTAATTGGCATGGAGACAGGTTCCTTGTCCAATTAAGGGCAGCAAGTGAGCTCTGGAAGCTGAAAGGCCAATCAGAGGCCTTCCAGGTTGAGAGGAGCAGCAGCCTGCAATGGATCAACATGAAGGCCTCTCACCAACTTGTTTTAAAAAAAAATTAATTAAAATCTGGAAAAAAGCAGCCAGGCCACCACTGTTGAGAGCAGGGCGGGGTGGTGTGGGGGGGTGATACTCCTCTCCAGGGTGGCCTTTGCCTGTACCAGCATGCAGGGAGGACCTGTAGGCCTGCCTGGAGTGTTGGCCCACTGGCCTGCCACTGGATGCCTGCTTCCAGGCAGTTAAACTGCCCTCTCCGTCACATTGGGAAACTGGAGGCTGACAGGAAAATTATCTGTCAGCCTTAATTAATTGCCCTTAACAAGACTTCTAATGAGCCTAAAATAAAAGCAAAATACTGCAGATGCTGGCAATCTGAAATAAAAACAAAAAATGCTGGAAATACTCAGCGGATCTGGCAGCATCTGTGGAGAGAGAAGCAGAGTTAACGTTTCAGGTCTGTGACCTTTCATTAGACCTTCCGATGAAGGGTCACTGACCTGAAACGTTAACTCTGCTTCTCTCTCCACAGATGCTGCCAGACCTGCTGAGTATTTCCAGCATTTCTTGTTTTTATTTCTAATGAGTTAACTGGCTTCCTGCCTCTTGTGGGCATGCCAGCTGTCGCCAGTATTTTCAGGCCTTGTCTGCCTCTGTTCCTGACCTTGTTGGGGGGCCCTAAAAATCCTGCCCGACGAATGGCTGAGAGTTTCTTTGGAACAGAGGAGACTTTGAAGTGATGTAATCTAAGATGTATAAAGAGAATTAATGAAAAGTTGCTTTAAAGATGCAAATGACAAAGGAATTGGGAAGATGGGTTAAGAAGTCAGGTTGACTTCCCTTTTCTCCAAAAGATAAATAGACTTGTAAAATAATTTATTAGGTTCAGAGTGCCCTTGTTGGTCACCAGTAGGGCAGTGTAATGTGGCAGAGATCAGCAGCCATTAAGTCTAGTCACTTAACATGATATATTCTGTGAGTTTTCAGCTATGTGAATGGATGTGATCCCCATCTATGGATAAAACGGATGCTGTAAAATTTAGATCATAAATTCTACCCATATTATAATTTCAGTACTCCTTAATATAAGTGAGTATTCTAAACTGGTGTAGTCCCTTTAATCTAGGTAATACAGATAGGATTCTTTCATTCTGACAGTTTTATTTATATCCCTTGTACAGCATCCACAAGAAATAAGATGCAAGAGCAGAAACTGAAAGATGGGAATGGTGGTGTGAAGAGGGAGGAAAACTGACTTTAGCCCCCTCATCTGACTCGAATGCATCAGCACCCGTTTGAGCATGATCCTCTGCAGCAGTGTCTTCAACAGTTCTGGTCATGGTTGATTTATGTTCCCTCCCTTCCCCGGATTTTGTTTTACCAGGAGTTTATTTCCTTTTATAAACTCCAGTTAGTGAGTTTCTTAAGTCATTTTAGAGAATTCTTTTGCTAAACACTATGCCTTAAGGGTCATATTTTCCTCTTTGTGCAAAATTTAGTGAGTTTGAGTAAACAATGGAACAGGACTGATGGAAGAAAGTATCTTCCTTTCTGATTTTACCACTGCTCTGAGTGTTTACAAAAATGACCCCCTGGAATAATCTGAATCCTGCAGCAATGTGCAAGGGTCATTCAGCACACCAGGCCTGCACGGAGTATTAACTGGCCCTTGGCAACTTCCACTCTGCTAAATCTTCAGCCCCATTCATCTATGCTTTCTTTCTCTGGCATGTCTAATGCAATTTGCATTAGTCTGCTGTTTTTAACTGATGCAACATTACTTGCTACATCCAGTAACTCTTAGATGTAACAACCCCCACTTTTAAATTCATTATATACTTCATTTGCATAAAAAGACAGGATGCTATTCTTACCTCAGTTTTGATGTTCTGTTCAAGTTGTGATGCTCCTGCTGTGTCCTCTCAGTGATTCTGTGATTTGTAGCTACACTTTTTGTATTCGGCATAAATTTGCATCTGCCCTGTTCCAAATGTTCTTTGCATTTCTTAAATATGCTGTTCATCGGGACCGTAATGAAATGGAATTTCATCAAACTATCTTAAAAAAATGTTGCAATTAGATGTACAAAATATTTGCCATTTCTACTGGTTAAGTGCCAGTTAAGATGTAGAAGGCCCATTGTTAAAGGTTCAGATTGGCCATTTTTTTTTTAAGTTCCATTAACAATTCCATGTTAAATGAATTCATCACACTTGCAATTTTAATATAGGTCTGTAAAAACCAATGAAATAAAGGCAATTAACACTCTATTCACAAAGGAGGAAAATATGGCCCTAAATATGTAGCATTTGCACAGAATGTGTGCAGTTTCAATTTTATTAATGTTTTTATTTATGTCTGGTATTTTACTTTTTACAAACGAGTTTGTCTGTAGTTGAATTGACTTCAAGTTGCAAGCAAATGTGCCTATCAAAACTTTGGTTCTGGTATTGATACAAGTGCTTAAAGTTTGCAATAAAACATAAGAAAAAGCTTGCATTTATATAGCGCTTATCACAACCTCAGGACGTCCTAAAGCGCTTTACAGCCAATGTACTTTTGAAGTATAGTTGTAATGCAGGAAATGTGGCAGCCAATTTGCATACGGCAAAGTCCCAACAGCTATGAAATAAATGACTAGATCATCGATTTTAAGTGTTGGTTGAGGGATAAATATTGGATAGGACACAGGAGAACCTCTCTGGCCATCTTCTTTGAATAGTGCCACGGGATCTTTTACATCCACCTGAGAGGGCAGAGTCTCTGCTTAACATTTCACTCTAAAGACGGCACCTCTGACTGTGCAGGACTCCTTCAAGTACTGCACTGAAGTGCTAGCCTCGATTATGTGCTTTGAAGTGGGGCTTGATTGAACCCATGATCTGACTGAGAGGTGCAAATGCTACCACAGAGCCAAGGCAGATCTCTATAAGAGTACGATGTAAAGATATGGCAAAATGCACTATTGCTTTTGGTTTGTGCATTGAAACAGTACCAGATTTTGTTTTTCAGAGTTTTAAACTGATGCACTATTTAATTTTGCAGAGGTTATCAGCACATGCAATAGCATTATTTACGAAGGCATGAATATTAAGCCACACTAAGCACTGGCTTATTTACCTCAAATATACAAGACATAGCCTTCACGATTGAAATGCAGACTACTAAAACAAAATGTTGCTGAAGGTCTCAAACATTTTGATGAACAAATTATGAAGTAAGATCCGTGCTGTAATATTGGGCTTCTACAATTGCGCTCTGAGTAGGCAGTATTAATAACTCAGATGGATTGCTTTGTATTTCTGACAGCTGACTGGGAGAACTTGGAAACTGTTCCTGTCTGTAACAGCTTGACAAAATCCATACAGATGACCCATAGGTACCAGTTATCATTGAACTAAAATGGTTAATCAGTATGTGGTTTAAATATCGTTCCATATTTCTGATGAAAAGTATACAGAAATCTGTACTCATGATTTGTTCAGCAAGAAATCTATTTGTACTGCACATTAAGGTACTGTTTTTATAGATTGATTTTTTTTATATATATATATATATAGTGAATAAAAATCTGTAAAGTGTCTGTGCAAGATTGGTTTTTGTTATATCTGAAGATTGGCCAACAGATCTTGTGCTTCTGAATCCTATCAATTTTTGAAAAAGAATTCCTGCAGATGTGTTGCTGTCATTTGCCTCCCAATCAGTGATGTAAGAACTCGATAGTGCAACATTGTTTCACCTATTTGAAGTGATGTAATGAAACCTAAATTGGCACAGTGAAGTAACACTGGGCCAATCACTTAATTTCTTGCTCTATTTTAAAGCTGGTGACGCATATTAAGATGCAAATCTACAGGTGGGACAGGAAACTGGAATCAAAAAGGTGAAGCTGCCCTTGCAGAGTATCTCAGTGGGCCAAATGTCTGACAACTCCTTCCTATCCCATTCCTCAATGTTAGAATCATTTCATAGAAAGCCCATTTCTATTTAGCATAAGGTTATCAAATTCATTTTATAATGTGTCAGAATGGAGGAGGAGTGTTAATGCAGCACAAAATTTATTCACATTATATTCCATCTGCCATGTTCTTGCCCATTCACCTAGCCTGCCCAGTAGACTTGGCACAGCACATTTGGCCAGCTGGAAGTGTTCTGTACATTTTTGTTAGCATATTATCTGACACATGCAGTGGTGTTAGTACCAGTATGTTCTAGTTCTAGGAACATAGGAGCAGGAGTAGGGCATTCAGCTCATTGAGCCTGCTCCACCATTCAACTAGATCATGGCTGATCATCCACCTCAACACCACTTTCTTGCGCTATCCCCATATCTATCGTTTTCTGTATTGAACATGCTCATTGATTGGAATTTTCTACCTTAAAGGGCTGTGGAAGTTTAAAGATTCACCACCCTCTGAGTGAAGAAATTCCTCCTCATCTCAGTCTCAGAATAAGGGGTAGGCCATTTTAGACCATGTCCCCTGGTTCTAGACTCACCAGCCAGGGGAAACATTCCACCCTGTCATGCCCTGTAAGAATTTTGTAAGTTTCAATGAGATCACCTCTCATTCTCCAAAACTCTCGAATACAGGCCCAGTTTCCTCAAAAGACAATCCTGCCATTCCAGGGATTAATCTGGTGAACTTCCACTACATTTCCTCTATGGAAAGTATATCCTTCCTTAGATGAGACCAAAACTATACACAATACTCCAGATGTTGTCTCATCAAGGCTCTATACAATTGTAGCAAGACTTCTTTACTCCTGTACTCAGAACCCCTTGCGATGAAGGCCAACAGACCATTTGCCTTCCTAATTCCTTGCTGCACCTGTAGGCTTGCTTTTAGTGACTCATGAACAGGGACATCCAGGTCCCTTTGGACATCAACACTTCCCAATCTCTCACCATTTAAGAAATACTCTGCCTTTTTGTTTTTTTTTTTACCAAAGTGGCTCACTTCACATATTCCATCTGCCATGTTCTTGCCCGTTCACCTAGCATGTCCAAGTCCCCTTTGAAGCCTCCTCACAACTTACTTTCCCACCTAGTTTTGTGTCACCAGCACAGTGTCATCAAATTTGGAAATATTACATTTGGTCCCCACATCCAAATCATTTATGTAGATAGTGAACAGCTGTGGACCTAGCACTGATCCTTGTGGTACCCCACTACTAACAGCCTGCCATCCTGAGAATGACACATTTATTTCTACTCTGTTTTATGTCTGTTAACTAATTCTCAATCCATAGCAGTATATTACCCCCAACCTCATGTGTTCTAATTTTGTTTACTAACCTGGGTGGTACCTTATCAAAAGCCTTCTGAAAAATCCAAATACACTGCATCCACTGGTTCTCCTTTATCTATGCTACAAGTACCATCCTCAAAAAAACTCCCAACAGGTTTGTCAAATATGATTTCCTTTTCATAAATCAATGTTGACTCAGCCCAATCCTACCACTATTTTCAACTGTCTAATTATCACATCCTTTATAATAGATTCTAACATTTTCCCTACTACTGACGTCAAAGTAACAGGTCTGTAGTTCCCTGTTTTCTCTCTCCGTCCTTTTATCTTTGTTAGCCATGATTGATTAGTCTTCCTGTTGAGTTTTTGTGTCTTCAAGGAATGTATATTTGTTGTAGACTATGTAATACTGGCCATTGCCTACCTATTGTCAAATCTTTTGAGTTTATTTTCCCAATACACCATAGTCATCTTGCTCCTAGTTACCTTCACAGCTTCCTTTGTTCAGATTTAAGATCCTAGTTTCAGACTGAACTATATCACTTTCAAACAATGTAAAATTCTGTCATTTCTATCATCGTCCTAGTCCTATGCCTGAATAAACTGACCCCATCTATTAACAAGTCAATTTACTTGAATTATTTTCTGGTACTTTGTTTACCACACAACACAAGCTCTAACGGCAATCTTTGGGGCATCAGCAGAATAGCAAAAGGCTGCAGGCTGCCTGTTCAGTATTGTAGCAGAGGTGCAAGAGTTCTTTCCATTCACTTTCCATTTCAAATCAACCCTGAGCGGCCCACTGCTCAGGCATGCAAGTCTCATGATGGTACAGATACCAAACAGAATTCAACGAGCTTTACGTACAGGGTGTACCAGGATCCCAGGTAACTACCCATATTTGTGTGTGCTGCTCGTCTGTGTGCCCAATAACTTCAGCAATACTGAATAAATGATTGACAGTATCCTCTTCCACCTTGCAACTTCATCATTTATTTTAAATGTAACAAAAGTACAAGTCAAGCTAAGAGCTGTCAGATGCTTTACTTAAACAAGTTATAGCCTCAATACCATTATCCAGTTTCATAGCCAGTTTCTGACTTCAATGTAAATGAACAGAATATACTTTAGCATACAGTATTAAATTTAAATGCAACAATTCAACATTACACCTTTTAAAATCAAAAGCACATTACAGTTCTCAAGAGAAAGTAAAATTTGACAGGCTCAAGTAGTCACTATTTGTAACACCAAAAAGCCAAAATAAACTAATTACAATACAGCACTCATGACAAACAAAAAAATGTAACTGAGAGCAGTATTAACATTTTTAGATAGATCTGTTTCTCAATTAGTTTATAAATAGATTTTCCAGTTATTACATTTATATCTTTAAATTTACATGTTAATGAACTATCACCAGACAGATTTGAATGCACATTTATTACTTTTATCTGCATCTGGTTGGTTATGACAAACATGATTAAACCTTTGATACTGGGGTCTGATATACAAAGGTCAAATATTTACCCAAAACCCTCCTCAAAGTGTTCGATTTACTGTCCATGCGTAGTTTGAGATTTTAATTGAATTGAGACATCTCGTGTTGTAATCTCACTTGGCTCAGTATTAATGCAGACGGAGAGAAGTTGTCCTGTTCACTATCATTGGAAGGCAAATTAAAATGTCTTCATTTGATAAAGATGGTCATAATAGATTTCAGATAGACTGGGGATAGACTCCATGCAACAAATTCAGTGCTGTACTGCTATGTTTCCAAATCTGCACCAGTATTAAGTCTAGTTCAAACCAACACAACCTTGTTGCACGTAACTCATCTACTTGCTAGCCTAAAGCAGAAGCTCGATTGCAGCCAACAGCATGTTCAGCTGAACCTCCACTCAATGGAACAAGGAAATAAGATAGTTCAGAGCAATAGTAGTAATGTAAGGGTCCATCTATGTTGTCCCTTCCGCACATAATATTCCAGGAGCTTTAGCAGAATGCTGACAGAGATGCTGGAAATCAAGGCTGGTAAATTCCTTGGAGCCACTTGCGCTGGTTTGCACAGCATGTCCAGTGAAATAACAGCAGGGGATCAGTAGCAGCTCTGAGGAATGCTCCAGCCCAAGACCTGAAATCTGTAGGTGTAATCTACATATTTTTGATCTGTCTCAAGCAGTAAGGTTTTAACAGTCCTTAACTATAAACATATTGTCGCCTAATGCAACAAAAATGTGATCAAAGCAGAATCATCCATCTATATTCAAATGTGAGATTTAGTTTTTAGTTTTAGAGATACAGCACTGAAACAGGCCCTTCGGCCCACCGAGTCTGTGCCGACCATCAACCACCCATTTATACTAATCCTACACTAATTCCATATTCCTACCACATCCCCACCTGTCCCTATATTTCCCTACCACCTACCTATACTAGGGGCAATTTATAATGGCCAATTTACCTATTACTGTTCACAGTAACTGCACAGATTGCCTTTAAATTCAGCAACCCAAAACCAGTGGTTAAAGATAAAGCCCCACCACCCCTAGTATCTCAACAACTGGAGATGGTCTTTGATCATGAATGAATTTTTTTTTTAAAACTGACTTGTAACAGCCATTCTGCATCTGAGGATCTAAGTATAATGGTTTGGAGATTTTCTGCTGTGTATTTAGTGTAATTTAATTACATTATTGTATACATTATAATAAGTTCTTGAAGGTTTTTCATTCACTGATTTGCAGTGTTGGGAAATACTATAAACTTGCTGTAGCCTGGGAAAACAGCTGAAGCTAAAGATCCAGAGAGCGACAAGATCTACTCCCTCAGTCAGAAGAGAATCTGCTTTAAAATGCTGAACAATTCAAATGTATTTCTTTCCATATCGATCAGTTGGAAAGTTCTAACCAACATCTGCAGGGGGCTACACTACCAGAACTTGTCAGAGAAAACACAGGAGTTCTACTCTGATGAGTTAAACTGTGGGAAGGGACTTGTCACAGCCAAAACTTGGACGAAGTTAAAGCTCTATCCCTCAACGTTAATCTAGTAAAACGTCTCACTGTTAACAGCACATTTGTTCTAAATAACCCGATTGTGTGGCTTAGCTGATATCCTCAGCAGCTACAGAATTCAACACGTCCACAGTATATTGAATATGTTGATACTTCTCTCGCTCTATCCCTTTGCTAATTAAAGTGTCTATTAATAAAGCACTTGGTGCCTTTTGCTGGGAATCTAGTATTCTGATTAATAAACTTCTAATCTATTGAGTCACCTGGGACATGCTGATTTTCTTTTTTTTTGCCTTAATTGTTACAAAAATTGTATTGAATCAGGAAAGCGTATCTTTAGAATTGCAAAATTCTTAGTAAAACAACACGATGATTTGTCACTCATTTTAAAGTAGAGACAGTGAAATCAGCGACTGCAGGATCATAAGGATATTCCTAAAATAAAACCATGATGCTTAGTTCTGAACTGCACATTAGGTAGAATTCAGAAGTCTTTCATACTACCTAACAATGCACTACCGTACACAACATATTGAGAGAATGACTTGCATAATCCGACATTTCACTCTTGACTGGTGCTGACCCTTTTCTTTAAGAGGAAAACAAATTCCCTAATGGTTCAGCAAACTTTTCATCCCATGCGTAGCTGAACCATGCAGATGTGAAAGGTTCCAGTTTGACTACTGGTCTGTGCTGAGTCTCAGCTGGGGCATTGGAGAGAGGTGCTGCAACTGGCCATAATGCTCAGGTTAGGGGAGGGAAAAATGAGATAGGACCCCTGCTAGAACTGTGCACCTCTGAATGCCAAGCAAGGAGTTCATCTGTAACACCTCCCTAGTTGAATAGCCAGTTTAAGGCTAATGAAGAAATGGCTACATGTGCACAGTTGCAGTTAGCACCTGCGGAACTCTACCCCCACCAGGGCTGATGCTTGAAGGGGTACGGGCAGATAAACTGATGAGGAAGAGGGGGGAGAAAAAACTAACAAAGGTGACCGGGAGACCTCTGGTACATTCAATTTCTGGTTCAAGCCATCAGCTTCGCTCGAGTTCCTGCTTCAATTCCGGAATGCTCCGTGCTTGCCGGCCTTGCTGATGAAATTCTTCAAGAGTTCGTGGTCCATGTCGGCAAAGCCTTGTGTCTGTGTCACGGCTGTCAAATGATTGACACAGAACTTAAAGCAAAACTCTTCCAACCCCTGAAAAAACAATTCAGCACTTCATTTACCCAAAGGCAATTCAACACAATTAATTACCTATAACATTCTGTTTAAAGGTGACAAGCTAGAGACATCTTGGTACATTGACCAGAGGGTTCCTTTTAATAAGCTAGTTCAGGAAAAATTACTGGAAAAAAAAAAAAATGTACCTAACATCCAATTTGGTCCAAACCAAATTTGGCTGCAATCTCTGACCACTGAATTAGGTGACAATTCAGTTTTATTCCTAGCGCCTTAAATTATGGTGGGTGAGGGCAAGATAAACACTTCTTTTGCTGGATTTTGGATTGTTCTATAGAGTAACAACATTTTAAGCAGGGAAGGGGAACAGGCAGAAGATGTAGTCCATGTGAGAACAGTGACATAGGAAAGAATTAGGTCTTGCAGTCAGAATTTCAAGAGTGCGGGAGGAAGTTAAAAAGCAGTACCTCAAAAGGTAGTAATCTCTGGATTACTTCTAATGCCACATGCTGAGTATAGGAACAGTAGGTTAACATGTGACTGGAGGAATGGTGCAGGAGGAAGGGTTTCAGATTATTGGGACCAGTTCTGGATCAGGAAAGACCTGTACAAGCCAGATGTGTTGCACTTGAAATAAAAGCAAAATACTGGAAATCCTCAGCAGGTCAGGCAGCATCTGTGGAGAGAGAAGCAGAGTTAATGTTTCAGCTCTGTGACCTTTCATCAGGACTTGAGGTTGTTTTCGTTAGAGGGAAGAAGGAGGAGAGGTGACTTAATAGAGACATATAAGATAATCAGAGGGTTAGATATGGTGGATAGTGAGAGTCTTTTTCCTCAGATGGTGATGGCAAACACGAGGGGACATAGCTTTAAGTTGAGGGGTGATAGATATAGGACAGATGTCAGAGGTAGTTTCTTTACTCAGAGAGTAGTAGGGGTGTGGAACGCCCTGCCTGCAACAGTAGTAGACTCGCCAACTTTAAGGGCATTTAAGTGGTCATTGGATAGACATATGGATGAAAATGGAATAGTGTAGGTCAGATGGTTTCACAGGTCGGCGCAACATCGAGGGCCGAAGGGCCTGTACTGCGCTGTAATGTTCTATGTTCTATAACACTGATGTATTGCACCTGAACAAGGCGGAGACCAATCTCCTAGTGGGAAGGTTATCTGGTACTGTGGAGGAGGGTTTAAACCAATTTAGCAGAGGGAGGGGCACCAGGATAAAACAGAAAAGAAACAATGTGCACAGAAAACTGGGAAAGACAAATAGTGCTAGAACAGGGATTCCCTAACTGTGGTACATGTAGCCCTGGGGGTACGCAGAAGAAATTGTCTAATGGTGGATCCTCTCGCGTGCCCACTCTGCTCATACATTCTTCCACTTCACTGCAACTTGTTGCAATTTGCACTAAATTAGGAGTTGTAGACTCTCAGTGACCAGGGTTGATGACACAATGAGCAGTTAAATAAAACAAACAGTCTTTGGAGTTTGCTGGCAGTATTTTGGTGGGTTTAATCTTTTTGGTTAAGTGGAGCTGCTACTTTCTTTCAGCTCGTTTAAAATTAAAAGAAAGACATTCAATTAAAAATATTACCAACATTACAGGTGGAACCAGGTCACAAGTGTGCTAGAATATGCGTTAATATGTTCAGCTTTTAAAAAACAATCTTTGTTGTTGCCCAAGATTTTCTACCTTTCCTATCTTTCAAGGTGCTAACTTTTACTTTTATACTTTTTTTGAGCTATTCAAGTTAATTGTTTTTGAAAACAATAATTTCATTGAGAAAATCTTGCCTTATTTTCACCAACCTCACAGGCTGATCTTTGCAAAACTGATGATTAAGTATGCACTGATACCAATTTAAAGCTGAAACACATAACTTGACAAAGAAGCAGTGTCATTAAAGCATGAAACATTTTAATCTGAAATGTTAATACTTTAAAGGAAACAAAATATTCAAAGCAACTGTGTAAGCAATCCTATTTTTAGATGTGGTTGATGTTAAGTACAATAGGATGCACTAAAAATCAATGCATCTGGAGGAAAAGTTCACTTAAAAAGTGAACGTGTTTTAGTTTGCAGGTACAGTGGTTACAAGACTGAATAACACCCAGTGCTCAGAATTAAATTTATTAAAACCAGCATGGATTAAGTTTACTTCTGGGGAAAAATAGCCCTCTTCGTTCTTAAACTTTGCAGTATCTGAAAATGTTAAATAGGAAGGAATGATCAAAACGGAGACTGGTGCTCTAATTATTAATGGTACATTTAGGTTAAACCGATGGGCCTGTCATCCTAGATTTAGGTGAAACAGGTGAGAGAGGTCCATTCTGTACCCAAAGAAATGCAATTAGCTGGGTCTGCTACCCTTTCACAATTTTACTTGCAGTATCCATTCCAAATTCTGGTCCTGGACATCTCAACTGACAGAGCTCCCTTTATAATTTTGTTGTTACATATAGCCGGCAGACAGTATTTGAATAGAACAAGGCCCGCGTGCTACCTTACAGGCTGCCCTTGTGGCCACGCACAACTTAGCAGGAACACTGATTCCAACAAAAGCAGGTGGCTGAGTTTTTGGTCCAAATGCGAGCAGAGTTCCCAGAATTATCAGACAGGGCAGTCAAGGTTTTGATAATGTTTGTTACAACTTACCTGCATGAAAGTGGATTTTCATCACTTACTGGAATGAAATCAAAGTATTGCCAGCGCCTTTGTGTAGAAAACATCTTACTACTCAAACTATCACCTGTCACTCCAAACATTATGCACCGACACTCAAACAACCCCATCCATCACATTAATGGTGAGTAGTATTTTTAAAGCATTGTTTAAGTTGGATATGGGAATTTCAATCTGTTCATTTTGTACAATGCTTGGGCATTAAAGGGATTAAAACATTAAACTTGTGTGCTGATAGGGGTACATGGGTAGCTGGTAGATCTAAAAGTGGGTACTGTAGTGAGATTATAAAAGTTTGGGAACTTCTGTACTAGTGTAAATAATAGTTCAGAAATAGGAGGGATCAAACGGGGCAAATGCGAGGCAGTCTAAGATGGGGTTTGCAGCAAATATACTATAAAGGTTGGTGAGCTGCAAACACAAGTCATGGCTCTATGATACAGTGGCAAAAAACAGACCTGGGTCAAAGATGAGAAGGATTGAGAACTTAATGTTCCTGTCTACAAGGTATGTAGGAAGGAAAGGAAGGAGGAGAGGTGGTAGTGTTGATCAAATAAACTATTATAGCACTGGAAAGGGGTCATTTAGTTGAGCAGCCAAAGACAGAATCTATTTGGTTAGAATTAAGAAACAATAAAGGTGCTATTACTCTACTGGACGTATAATACTATCTTCTTTGGCCTCCTTGTCTTGAGAGACAATAGGTAAGCGCCTGAAGGTGGTCAGTGGTTTGTGGAGCAGTGCCTGAAGTGGCTATAAAGGCCAATTCTAGAGTGACAGACTCTTCCACAGGTGCTGCAGAAAAAATTGTTTGTCGGGGTTGTTACACAGTTGGCTCTCCCCTTGCGCTTCTGTCTTTTTTCCTGCCAACTGCTAAGTCTCTTCAACTCGCCACACTTTAGGTCACCGAATAATGGGAAGGGAATGGAATGGATAGAGGAGCAAATTTGCCAACAAATTACAGAAAGATGCAAGAACTATATAGTGATAACATGGGGACTTCAATTATCCCAATATAGACTGGGATAGTAACTAGAGATCAGGATGTTGGGAATGTAGCAGTGAATGATGAGGTAGTAGAGATATTGGATAGGATAAAAAAATAAAAAGAGAGGGTACTTCAAAGGTTGGAAATACTCAAAATAGAAAAGTCACTCGATTTAATGGGATGGATCCCAGGTTAATGAGGGAAGTAAAAGTGAAAATTGCAGAGATTCTGGCCACAATCTTCCAATGCACCTTGGATATTAGGAGTGGTGCCAGGGGACCAGAGGATTGCAAATTTTACACCCCTATTCAAAAAAAAAGAGGGATACACCCGACCGTTACAGGCCAGTCAGCCTAATGTCAGTGGTGGGGAAACATTGAGACACAATATTATTGGCACTTGGAAAAATATGGAGTAATAAAATCAGCATGGATTTGTTAAAGGAAGATCATGTTTGACTTACTTGATGGAGTTTTTTGCTGAAGTAATGAGAGGGTTGCTGAGGGTAGTGCAGTTGATGCTGTGTCTATGGACTTTCAAAAGGCATTTGATAAAGTACCAGATAATAGACGTGTTAGCAAAATTAAAGTCCATGGGATTAGAAGGGCAGTGGTAGCGTGGATACAAAACTGGCTGAGGGACAGAAAGTAGAGAGTAGCAGTGAATGTTTTTTTTCAGACTACAAAAGTATACAGGGGTTGGTGTTAGGTCGACTGTTTTTTTTGATGTTTATTAATGATCTGGACTTGGGTACATGGGTCATAACTTAATAGTTTTCAGGTAACTCGAAAATGTAACAATGTGGACATAGACTGCTGAAATAGGCAGAAATGACAGATGCAATTTAATGCAGGAGAAGTGTGAAGTGATACATTCTGGTAGGAAGAATAAGGAGGCAATATAAACGAAATGATACAATTTTAAAGGGAGTGCAGGAACAGAGAAAACAGATGTATATACACAAATCTTTAAAAGGTGGCAGGACAAGTTGAGAAGGCTGTTAAAAAAGCACATGGGATCCTTGGCTTTATTAATACAGACAGAGAGTACAAAAGCAAAGAAGTTATGCTAAACCTTTATAAAACACTAGTTATGCCTCAGCTCAAGTACTGTGTTCAATTCTGGCTCTATAGGAAGGATGTCAAGGCCCTAGAGACGGTACAGAAGAGATTTACTACAATGGTACCAGGGATGAGAGACTTCAGTTATGCAGACAGACTGGAGAAGCTGGGGTTGTTCTACTTAAAACAAAAAAAGGTTAAGAGGAGGTTTGATAGAGGTGTTAAAAATTATGAACGGGTTTGATAGAGTAAATCAGGAGAAACTGTTTCCAGGGCAGATGGGTCAATAACCAGAGGACACAGATTTAAGGTGACTGGCAAAAGAACCAGAGGTGAAATGAGGGAACAATTTTTATGCAGCAAATTATGGTGGTCTGGAATGCACTGCCTGAAAGGGCGGTGGAAGCACTTTCAATAATAACTTTTAAAAAGGAACTTGATAAATATTTGAAGGTAAAAAATTACAGGGCTTTGGAGAAGGAGCAGGGGATGGAATTAATTGGATAACTGTACCAAAGAGCTGGCACAAGCATAATAGGCCAAATGGTCTCCTTCTGTGCTGGGTCATACCATGATAGCATGAACTGAAAGAACATTCACTTTTGAAACAGACAAGCAGGCAGGAGGTTTATAATGAACATGTTTAACACGCATAGTTTGTTCCCAGTCCCCTACCTTTGCTTGATATTTCACTGCAGCCGACAGTAAAGTGATGGCATTCTCCACAGAAATGCCCTGTTTAATAGTCTGCTCACAAAGGTTTTTTAAGCTGTTCTCTCCATAAAATGTTGCCAAATCCAAAAGGCCTGTAAGGAAGGTGAAACAATAATATTTTCAAACACGAGTGTCTTGCAAAAGGACACTTCTTGCTTTTAAAATCTAAATAAAGACCATTTATATTGATTTTTTTAAAAGAATATTTTATCACATATATTAAAGATGGTCTAGATGTGGGTTCATATCACACTTGTGCGCCACTGAAATCAGTGGAAATCCTCATTTATGTAGCAGGGTTACCAATGTATTTCAACTCCTGCAATCATGGAGGCACAACAGATTCATGGAAGACTGTAACCAGTCCTGGATGAATGGAAATTTCTTCCAGCTGAACATGTTGCACCACTGACATTTGATAAAATTATTGACTTGGCCATGGGCATGGGGACAATTAATCTGTATATAAAATGTATAGCTAATCTAATTCCATCAAAACACAGTCCAATTTAAAACACATTTCTCCCAATAAATAGAGTAGCTAAGCATACAAATATGAATGGAGAGCAGCACAACGGTATTAGCTAGCTAGCAAAATAGTATACAATGCCAATCTGAACTACTTTTGTTGACAGAATAGAACGAGCTACACCATGTCACGGGGTGGTAGATGGGCCTAATCAGATGACCTCTGTGGATTCACACTGTCAGGAGTGTAAATTCATCCAATATACCATAAAACTCAAAGAGAAGATTGTTATTGTGTTTATTGAGGTGAGACAGTAGAAATATCAGCAATAGGAACACAAGAACTATGGGCAGGCGTAGACCAGAGCCCATCGAGCCTACTCTGCCATTCAATAAGATCATGGCTGATCTTAACCTTCAACTCCACTTGATTCCCTGAGACAATGAAAATCTGTCTCTCCCAGCCTTAAATATATTCAACGATGGAGCATTCACAACCCTCTGCGGTAGAGAATTCCAAAGATTCGCAACCCTTTGAGTGAAGTAATTTCTCCTCATCTCAGTCTTAAATGTTTGGCCCTTATCCTGAGACTGTGCCTCCATGTTTTAGATTCCCTGACCAGTGGAAACAATCTCTCAGCGTCTACCCTATCCAGCCCCTTCAGAATCTTGTATATTTCAATGAGATCACCTTTCATTCTTCTAAACTCTAGGGAGTATAGGCCCAATTTACTCAGTCTCTCATTATAGGACAACCCTCTCATCAGGAAGAACCTTCAAAGATGGACCATTTCTCACACTGCTATCATCACAAGACAATTCAACCCGTGCAACTTCTCCACCTGCTTATATTACATGTCTGAAGGCAGTGCAGCCAACAAAAGGGCAGTGATCTCCAAATCAAGAGAATGTTATAGAATGGAGAAGATAGTACTTCAGGTAAGTCATGTAAAACAGAAAAGCAGAATGGGACAGCAAGGGTCAGAGAGATTAACAGTAGGTAGCCAAGGCTAGTTTATTCATTTGACAGACTGTTAAACTAGGACCTGGATTCTAAAACACAGAAACAACAGCATCTCTTATTGACAAAATGCCATTTATTCACCAAAGCTGCTGACAAAATTAGATAAACACAATTACAAGTTAAGACTGCCCGTCAGTTCCTCCAATAAAGTGATTCTCTCAAATTCACGTATGTCTATCTTGCAGTCTATTACTGTTGATTTTGATTCAACTCTGACAAGAAAATTATCAACAAAAAGCTTTTCTGCAAAGAGCTGAGCAGTTGTTACTGCTTGTATTATTCAGTTACAAAGTGTTTAGTCACTATCTGTAAAATTGTACTCCAGACTAACCAATTTATGTCCAAGCCAAATCTACTTGTTATCAAAGGTACACATTTAACGTAATATAATTATATGATACAACCAACATTCAAATGACATTGGCCACTCTGGTTATCTGGCCTCAAACTGGATAGTAAATGATGCACATTGCAGTTACTGATCTTTGACATACTTGTAAAACTTGTCCTTTAATCCAATTCACAGCAAATAAAATCAGTTAATGACTGTTTCTAACATGGTCATTGAAACATAATACATTTTTACTATGTCTTCTGACAGTTTTTAAAACTGCACCATGGGATTCTGTTAAGGAATCGTAGCCAGTTCATCATCGATTCCTTTCCTTTTTGGGCTCCTTGTCTCGAGAGACAATGGGTAAGCGCCGAGAGGTGGTCAGTAGTTTGTGGAGCAGTGCCTGGAGTGGCTATAAAAGCCAATTCTAGAGTGACAGACTCTTCCACAGGCACTGCAGGTGAAGTTGGTTGTCGGGGCTGTTACGCAGTTGGCGCTCTTCCTGCCAACTGCCGAGTCTCTTTGACTCGCCTTTATAGCCATCCGCCAGCTCTGGCGATCGCTGGCAACTGGCTCCCACGACTTGTGGTCAATGTTGCAGGACTTCATGTCGCGTTTGCAAACGTCATCATAGATTAAGGTCTATTAAAGCTATTACAATGTATTTACTAACTATTGTATATGAATCAGCAGCATCCTGTTTTTTGCCAATATCACTCAGTCCCATTACATCGTACTCTTGTGTTCATGAGGAACTTACAGTGCTCACTTCTGGAGATTCCTTGCATTTTCGTGCCCGTTTTCCCCTCAATGCATGTTCTGGAACAATGTGATTCCAAATGAATAGCAGTGGACATTTATATTAAAGTAAAAGTCCAGCAACTTTCAACATGTCACTGAGCTTATGTTCCAAGTGAAAGTAATACGTTCCAGAGAACATAAATCGAGACATTCATAAGTGACATTTGCCATTTTAAAATGGGTTTACCTAACACAAGCCTTAAAACTTGTGTTTTAATATAACCCAGCTGCTAGGTTATATTAAATCACAATCGTAAAGGCTTGGAGCAAGGGGGTCCAACCTCTTTACGTGATGTGGGGGGGGGGGTGCACATTACAATTTCTGTCCTATATAGGGGGGCATTGAGACAATTTTGGAAAGATAAAAGCATTCAAACATTTATCTTACTGTTAATCAAAGCAACAATGTTCATTTTTGTGAAAAAGTTTCATATGAGAAGACTAATTTATGACTTGCTTTCTCTTCACCATGTTGGACACGGATTTAGTGAGATACCTACCATTTTTTTTGCTTGCACAAGTAGTCAATGTCTGCCCGCACATTTGTTGTAGCGATGCGGAGTACTCCGGATAGATGTCCATCTGTCAGGAGTGATCATGACCGCGCTCTCTCCCTGCTCACTGTCTCTCCCCGTCCCTCTCTGCTATTGTCCCCCACTCTGTATCACTCACCCATGTACCATTCCCTCCACTCTGTGTCATTCCCCCGCCGCCATGTGTCCTCCCCCTCTCTCTCTGCACCCCTCTCCCTCCCTCTGCCCCCGACTCTCTCTCTCTGCCCCCGACTCCCCCTCTCCGCCCCCCGCCCTCGCTCTCTTAGAAACATAGAAAATAGGAGGAGTAGTAGGCCATTCGGCCCTTCGAGCCCTGCTCCGTCATTCATTATGATCATGGCTGATCATCCAACTCAGTAGCCTGTTCTGGCTTTCGCCCCATACCCTTTGATCCCTTTAAACCCAAGAGCTATATCTAACTCCTTTTTGAAAACATACAATGTTTTGGCCTCAAATGCTTTCTGTGGTAGCGAATTCCAAAGGTTCACCACTCTCCGGGTGAAGTAATTTCTCCTCATCTCAGTCCTGAAAGGTTTACCTTAGACTATGACCCCTGGTTCTGGACTCCCCCCACCATTGGGAACATCCTCCCTGCATCTACCCTGTCAAGTCCTGTTAGAATTTTATAGGTTTCTACGAGATCCCCCCTCACTCTTCTGAACTCCAGCAAATATAACCCTAACCAACTCGATCTCTCCTCATACGTCTGTCCCGCCATCCCAGGAATCAGTCTGGTAAGCCTTCACTGCACTCCCTCTATAGCAAGAACATGCTTCCTCAGATAAGGAGACCAAAACTGCACACAATATTCCAGGTGTGGCCTCACCAAGGCCCTGTATAATTACAGCAAGACATCCCTGCTCCTGTACTTGAATCCTCTCGCTATGAAGGCTAACCTACAATTTACCTTTTTTACCGCCTGTTGCACCTGCATGCTTACCTTCATGCTTACCTTCTGCGACTGGTGTATGAGAACACCCAGGTCTCACTGCGTATTCCCCTCTCTCAGTTTATAGCCGTCCAGATAATAATCTGCCTTCCTATTTTTGCTACCAAAGTGGATAACCTCACATTTATCCACATTATACTGCATCTGCCATGCATTAGCCCACTCACTCAACTTGTCCAAATCACCCTGAAGCCTCTCTGCATCCTCCTCACAACTCACCCTCCCACCCAGCTTTGTATCATCTGCAAATTTGGAGATATTACATTTAGTTGCCTCATCTAAATCATTAATATATATTGTGAATAGCTGGGATCCTAGCACCGATCCCTGCGGTACCCCACGAGTCACTGCCTGCCATTCAGAAAAAAGACCCATTTATCCCTACTCTTTGTTTCCTGTCCACCGACCAATTTTCTATCCATCGCAATACACTACCCCCAATCCCATGCACTTTAATTTTACATGCTAATCTCTTATGTGGGATTTTGTCAAAAGCCTTCTGGAAGTCCAAATAAACCACATCCACTGGCTCCCCCTCATCAACTCTACTAGTTACATCCTCGAAGAATTCTAATAGATTTGTCAAGCATGATTTCCCTTTCATAAATCCATGTTGACTCTGCCCGATTCTACCACTGTTCTCCAAGTGCTCTGCTATAAAATCTTTGATAATGGACTCTAGAATTTTCCCCACTATCAACATCAGGCTGACTAGTCTATAATTCCCTGCTTTCTCTATACCTCCCTTTTTAAATAGTGGGATTACATTAGCTACCCTCCAATCTGTAGGAACTGTTCCAGAGTCTATAGAATCTTGGAAGATGACCACCAATGCATCCACTATATCTAGGGCCATTTCCTTAAGTACTCTGGGATGTATACCATCAGACGCTGGGGATTTATCGGCCTTCAATCCCATCAAATTCCCCAACACCATTTCTCTACTAATACTGATTTCCTTCAGTTCCTCTCTCTCACTAAGCCCTGTGCTCCCCAACATTTCTGGTATGATACGTGTGTCCTCCTTTGTGAAGACAGAACCAAAATATGCATTTAGTTGGTCAGCCATTTCTTTATTACCCATAAATAATTCCCCTGTTTTTCACTGTAAGGGACCTACATTTGTCTTCACCAATCTTTTTCTCCTCACATACCTATAGAAACTTTTACAGTCAGTTTTTATGTTCCCCGCAAGCTTGCTTTCGTACTCTATTTTCCCCTTCTTAATCAATCCCTTGGTCCTCCTTTGCTGAATTCTAAACTGCTCCCAATCCTCAGGTCTGTTGTTTATCCTGGCAAATTTATATGCCCCTTCCTTGGATCTAATGCTATCTCTAATTTCCCTTGTAAGCTATGGTTTGGCTACCTTTCCTGTTTTACTTTTGCGCCAGACAAGAATAAACAATTGTTGCAGTTCATCCATGCGCTTTTTAAATATTTGCCATTGCCTATCCACCGTCATCCCTTTAAGTAACGTTTCCCAATCTGTCATGGCCAACTCGTGCCTCATACCTTTGTACTTTCCTTTACTAAGATTCAGGACCCTCTCTCTCTCTCTGCCCTCTCCCCACCCCCTGCCCCGGTAACAGGGGCTGAAAAGTGACAAACGCTCCTTTGATTGGACAAGCCCAGTACTAACAGAGAGTACCTGGAAGGGCAAAAAAACTGACAAGCTCTTAGGTTGTCAGTCAGTGCATGTGTGTTTTACCTTCTGAAAGGAGATAAAGTCAAGTCTGAAGAAAAAGTCAAGAAAGGACAGAAGACTACAACCCAGCTCGCTTTCAAGAAACTCCCAAGAAAAGGCCCTGCGAAGTACACTGTGTCAATTCGTTTTCTTTCCTGTATTTCAAGAAAGCCTGCTAAAAATAATTCTCAACGGTGCCATAAGAGAACTGTTCTAAAGATTTCAGTGACCTGTCTGCATGTGCTCAGAAGTTAGACTGCGTGCCAGTTTGGAACAAGATATCTCATCTGCTGTTTCTTTCTAAAACGAGCAAGTAGTTAAACCAAATGCTTTTTGTCTGTAACAGAGCTCTGATTTAATTTTTTTTTTCAGTTAACCAGTGTGTCAATATATATATATATATATATATATATATATATATATGTGTGTGTGTGTGTGTGTGTGTGTGTGAAGGGATTAAGGTAAAAAGGGACTTTAAAATTGGGTTAAGGTACAAAGGGAAGTTTTAAAAATTTAATGTTGGATTTTCAAAAATTTGATCTGTGAGATATTGTTTTACTTCGTTGCTAGTTAAGACTTATTGTATAATAAACAGTTAATGTTGCTGTTCAGTAAAGAAACCTGGTTAGTGTGATCTATTCTGGGGAAAATAGTGTATCGGATCAATTGCTTTAGTAAGTGGGAAAATGTTAAAAAAAAAATCTTGTGACCTGTGGAGAAGTGGGACTGAATTAACAGTGCACTCCTCCCACCTCAGTCCTAACACCCTCTCTCTCTGTGTCTTCTCTGCCCCTATTGCTAAGAGCTGGAACAGCAGCTTCCGAACTTCGGACAGATTCGTGGTTTTCCAGCAGGCTTTTAAAAAAAATTGTAACCAACCGGAAAACCCCGAAGCTGTCCTGACAGGTGCTGGGAGCAGGAACAGCGGTTTCCAAACTTCAGACAAATTGTTCAGAAATCGCTGTTCCTGCTCGCAGCACCTGTCAGCTGTGAATTTGGAAAGGGGTGTTAATGAGCATTAGATAAAGATCTGAGCTTAGAAATTCCTATTCAGCTGTGAAACTGACACTTGCGATTCTTTTTAAGCCAGTCTGGTTGGAAAGACGACACCAATGGGAAATTCACTTCCCTGAAATTACTAGTGGCCGACCTCAACATTTTTTTTTAAACCACGGACACTGGTGTCCATGTACGAAGATGTTGCCGATCCCTGGTTATCAAATGCAGCAGTTGAAAATTACATAATATACACAGCAAAGCAAAAGGCCATTTGGCCCAACTGTGCTGGTGTTTGTACTCAGCAAGTCTCCTCACATTTCAGGCACTATGACATTCTATTTACCTTATCTCACCTTTGTGGTATATCTTTCTATTCCTTTTACTCTCATACTCGTCTAGTTTCAACAAAGTACAAAGAACAGTACAGCACAGGAACAGGCCATTCGGCCCTCCAAGCCTGCGCCGATCTTGACGCCTGTCTAAAGTAAAACTTTCTGCACTTCCGGGGACCGTATCCCTCTATTCCCATCCTATTCATGTATTTGTCAAGATGCCTCTTAAACGTCGTTATCACCTCCCCCGGCAACAAGTTCCAGGCACTCACCACCCTCTGTGTAAACAGCTTGCCTCGCACATCCCCTCTAAACCTTGCCCCTCGCATCTCAAACCCATGTCCCTTAGTAACTGACTCTTCCACCCTGGGAAAAAGCTTCTGACTATCCACTCTGTCCATGCCACACATAACTTTGTAAACCTTTATCATGTCCCCCCTCCACCTCCGTCGTTCCAGTGAAAACAATCCGAGCTTATCCAACCTCTCCTCATAGCTAATGCCCTCCAGACCAGGCAACATCCTGGTAAACCTCTTCTGTACCCTCTCCAAAGCCTCCACGTCCTTCTGGTAGTGTGGCGACCAGAATTGCACGCAATATTCCAAGTGTGGCCTAACTAAAGTTCTGTACAGCTGCAGCATGACTTGCCAATTTTTACACTCTATGTCCCGACCGATGAAGGCAAGCATGCCGTATGCCTTCTTGACTACCTTATCCACCTGCGTTGCCACTTTCAGTGACCTGTGGACCTGTACGCCCAGATCTCTCTGCCTGTCAATACTCCTAAGGGTTCTGCCATTTACTGTATACTTCCCACCTGCATTAGACCTTCCAAAATGCATTACCTCACATTTGTCCAGATTAAATTCCATCTGCCATTTCTCCAACCGATCTATATCCTGCAGTATCCTCTGACAATCCTCATCACTATCCGCAACTCCACCAACCTTTGTGTCATCCGCAAACTTACTAATCAGACCAGCTACATTTTCCTCCAAATCATTTATATATACTACAAACAGCAAAGGTCCCAACACTGATCCCTGCGGAACACCACTAGTCACAGCCCTCCATTCAGAAAAGCACCCTTCCACTTCTACCCTCTGCCTTCTATGACCGAGCCAGTTCTGTATCCATCTTGCCAGCTCACCTGATCCCGTGTGACTTCACCTTTTGTACGTCTGCCATGAGGGACCCTGTCAAAGGCTTTACTGAAGTCCATATAGACAACATCCACTGCCCTTCCTTCATCAATCATCTTCGTCACTTCCTCAAAAAACTCAATCAAGTTAGTGAGACACGACCTCCCCTTCACAAAACCATGCCGTCTCTTGCTAATAAGTTCATTTGTTTCCAAATGGGAGTAAATGCTGTCCCGAAGTACTTAAGCTATTCACTTCAACCACTTCCTGTGGTAGCAAGTTCCACAAGACATGAGTTCAACTCCCACTATAGCAGCTGCTGATCTTAAATTCAGTTCACTAATTAAATCTGGAATAAATGTAATGGTGACCATGAAACTACTGGATTGTTGTAAAGACCTTTCTGATTCACTAATGTTCTTTAAGGAAGGAAATCTGCTGTGTTGACCTAGTCAGAGTGTCATTTAGGGCACAGATGTAACTCCAGACCCACTGCAATGTGGTTGACTCTTAACCACCCTCTGAAATGGCCTAGCAAGCCACTCAGTTGCACCAAACCACCATTAAAAAAAAACTATACCAAGAATGAGGGACCCTTCTAACTTCAAGATGGCTCCTGGGCTGGAAGCTCCCTAGGAAGCTCCCTTGCTGTTCAACTCTATCCATGGCCATCTGCTCCCATCCCTAACGTTTTCTCCCCCAATCTGCCCTCTTAAACTGTTTAAATTCCCCTGGCTCTTTAAATCAGTTCATTTTAGCCCTATCTAAAAGTTAACAGTTAGTTTAGTGTATGTTACCTGGGCCCACTGCCCTCCCCCAGCCACACCTGCTCTTTGTTTTCTCAATGAAATTGATCCGGATGAAACTGACGAGAACAGCTGCCGATACTTCAATCTCCGATCCTGCTGTCTTCACAGTCCAGAGTGTCTGCAGCCACGGCATGCGGTAAGTCCATTGAGGTGAAGAAGGAGCTGCGGGACCCGAGAGAAGTCCTGGGAAAAGGTGCCCCGAACACCCAAAACATCCACGAACGGCCCCCCCGGCCGCAACTTCAAAGCGCCCGCGGGAGATGGCTCGGAGAGCATCTGCAGCGCACTGTCGGCAATGCTGCATGCCTTTATTTAAACCACTGCAAAAAAAACCCTTAACAAATGTAATCACCTCTAAGTCTGCCAAATGATGCTTCACCTCCCGAAGGACGTGGATGAGCTTTCCGGACGTCGATGGTGGGCACTGAGGAAATGGCTTATTACCTGCACCAGATTCCACCCCCCCTCCCCCCCCCCCTTTACCCCCCTTCCACCCCCCCCACCCCCGTCCCCTTCCCTGCTCCACCCTCTCAGCTCACCCCCTCACAACCCCGTCCCAGCCCGCCCCCCCCTCGCACCATCTTCACCCCGCACCTCCTCCCACCCCCTCCCTCTACCCCTCCCCCTTGCATCCCCTCCTCCCACCGGCACCATCCTACACCTGTGTAGGGGCCCCAACAACCCCACTGCCTTGTGGGCGTCTCGGGAGAGACCAAGGCTAAGGGAGTAAACCCTAACAGAAAATCCGGAGCGGAACCCCGTAGGCGGTCATGTGTCATCTTTGGCATGTTTCCGGCAGTTCCTGCAGCCATACTGGTGCCAAACGTCGTGTCCTGCACTCCTTTGGACCCCACCAGAAAGGCCGAGAGGGGGGTTTTGACGACTGGGCAACTCTCAACCTCCATAAATTTGCCCAGGCATGCGCCATGGAGAGGTCACTCCATAGTTGCCTCACAGCGACTGAAACAACACGGAAGGCAGCAGTTACGGGTTATAAGTCCAGATAAATTGGCGTAGAAACTGGGCGCCACGGGTTGCCTTTGTCGGTGGGAGAGGTCATTGCACCTCACTGGACAGCTACCGCCCGCCTCAAACCGGGCAGCCCCCGGTCAATAAGGTTCTGTCCCGCCACAGTCTGCCTGCTTCAATGGGTGCTTGGAGCTCAGGGTCATTGCCCGAAAGGTGGACTGATACACCGCACCAAACAACATGAAAAAAGGAAAGAAGGTACCAGCCCTTCGCTTTGCAAGCTGGAACGTCAGAACTATGTGTCCTGGCCTGTCGGAAGACCTTACACAAATCAACGATTCTCGGAAGACCGCCATCATTAACAACGAGCTCAGTAGACTCAATGTGGACATTGCAGCACTTCAGGAGACTCGCCTCCCCGCGAGTGGCTCTCTAGCAGAGCAAGACTACACCTTCTTCTGGCAGGGCAGGGATCCTGAAGAACCAAGACAGCATGGAGTGGGCTTCGCCATCAGAAACTCCTTGCTCAGCATGATAGAGCCTCCCTCAAATGGCTCGGAACGCATACTGTCCATCCGACTGCTCACCACCTCTGGTCCAGTACACCTACTCAGCATCTATGCTCCAACACTCTGTTCCGCACCTGAAGCTAAAGACCAGTTCTATGAACAACTCCATAACATCATTAGCAGCATCCCCAACACCGAACACCTATTCCTGCTGGGGGACTTTAATGCCAGGGTTGGGGCCGACCATGACTCATGGCCCTCCTGCCTTGGGCGCTATGGCGTTGGAAGGATGAATGAGAACGGGCAGAGACTGCTTGAGTTGTGTACCTATCATAACCTCTGCATCACCAACTCGTTCTTTCACACTAAACCCTATCACCAGGTTTCATGGAGGCACCCAAGATCACGTCGTTGGCACCAGCTAGACCTCATTGTCACAAGGCGAGCCGCCTTAAACAGTGTTCAAATCACACGCAGCTTCCACAGTGCGGACTGCGACACCGACCACTCCCTGGTGTGCAGCAAGGTTAGACTCAGACCAAAGAAGTTGCATCATTCCAAGCAGAAGGGCCACCCGCGCATCAACACGAGCAGAATTTCTCACCCACAGCTGTTACAAAAATTTCTAAATTCACTTGTAACAGCCCTTCAAAACACTCCCACAGGGGATGCTGAGACCAAGTGGGCCCACATCAGAGACGCCATCTATGAGTCAGCTTTGACCACCTACGGCAAAAGTGCGAAGAGAAATGCAGACTGGTTTCAATCTCATAATGAAGAGCTGGAACCTGTCATAGCCGCTAAGCGCATTGCACTTTTGAACTACAAGAAAGCCCCCAGCGATTTAACATCCGCAGCACTTAAAGCAGCCAGAAGTACTGCACAAAGAACAGCTAGGCGTTGCGCAAACGACTACTGGCAACACCTATGCAGTCATATTCAGCTGGCCTCAGACACCGGAAACATCAGAGGAATGTATGATGGCATGAAGAGAGCTCTTGGGCCAACCATCAAGAAGATCACCCCCCTCAAATCTAAATCGGGGGACATAATCACTGACCAACGCAAACAGATGGACCGCTGGGTTGAGCACTACCTAGAACTGTACTCCAGGGAGAATGCTGTCACTGAGACTGCCCTCAATGCAGCCCAGCCTCTACCAGTCATGGATGAGCTGGACATACAGCCAACCAAATCGGAACTCAGTGATGCCATTGATTCCCTAGCCAGCGGAAAAGCCCCTGGGAAGGACAGCATTACCCCTGAAATAATCAAGAGTGCCAAGCCTGCTATACTCTCAGCACTACATGAACTGCTATGCCTGTGCTGGGACGAGGGAGCAGTACCCCAGGACATGCGCGATGCCAACATCATCACCCTCTATAAAAACAAAGGTGACCGCGGTGACTGCAACAACTACCGTGGAATCTCCCTGCTCAGCATAGTGGGGAAAGTCTTTGCTCGAGTCGCTCTGAACAGGCTCCAGAAGCTGGCCGAGCGCGTCTACCCTGAGGCACAGTGTGGCTTTCGTGCAGAGAGATCGACTATTGACATGCTGTTCTCCCTTCGTCAGATACAGGAGAAATGCCGTGAACAACAGATGCCCCTCTACATTGCTTTCATTGATCTCACCAAAGCCTTTGACCTCGTCAGCAGACGTGGTCTCTTCAGACTACTAGAAAAGATCGGATGTCCACCAAAGCTACTAAGTATCATCACCTCATTCCATGACAATATGAAAGGCACAATTCAACATGGTGGCTCCTCATCAGAGCCCTTTCCTATCCTGAGTGGTGTGAAACAGGGCTGTGTTCTCGCACCCACACTTTTTGGGATTTTCTTCTCCCTGCTGCTTTCACATGCGTTCAAATCCTCTGAAGAAGGAATTTTCCTCCACACAAGATCAGGGGGCAGGTTGTTCAACCTTGCCCGTCTAAGAGCGAAGTCCAAAGTACGGAAAGTCCTCATCAGAGAACTCCTCTTTGCTGACGATGCTGCTTTAACATCTCACACTGAAGAATGCCTGCAGAGTCTCATCGACAGGTTTGCGTCTGCCTGCAATGAATTTGGCCTAACCATCAGCCTCAAGAAAACGAACATCATGGGGCAGGATGTCAGAAATGCTCCATCCATCAATATTGGCGACCACGCTCTGGAAGTGGTTCAAGAGTTCACCTACCTAGGCTCAACTATCACCAGTAACCTGTCTCTAGATGCAGAAATCAACAAGCGCATGGGTAAGGCTTCCACTGCTATGTCCAGACTGGCCAAGAGAGTGTGGGAAAATGGCGCACTGACACGGAACACAAAAGTCCGAGTGTATCAGGCCTGTGTCCTCAGTACCTTGCTCTACGGCAGCGAGGCCTGGACAACGTATGCCAGCCAAGAGCGACGTCTCAATTCATTCCATCTTCGCTGCCTTCGGAGAATACTTGGCATCAGGTGGCAGGACTATATCTCCAACACAGAAGTCCTTGAAGCGGCCAACATCCCCAGCTTATACACACTACTGAGTCAGCGGCGCTTGAGATGGCTTGGCCATGTGAGCCGCATGGAAGATGGCAGGATCCCCAAAGACACATTGTACAGCGAGCTCGCCACTGGTATCAGACCCACCGGCCGTCCATGTCTCCGTTATAAAGACGTCTGCAAACGCGACATGAAATCGTGTGACATTGATCACAAGTCGTGGGAGTCAGTTGCCAGCATTCGCCAGAGCTGGCGGGCAGCCATAAAGACAGGGCTAAATTGTGGCGAGTCGAAGAGACTTAGTAGTTGGCAGGAAAAAAGACAGAGGCGCAAGGGGAGAGCCAACTGTGCAACAGCCCCAACAAACAAATTTCTCTGCAGCACCTGTGGAAGAGCCTGTCACTCCAGAATTGGCCTTTATAGCCACTCCAGGCGCTGCTTCACAAACCACTGACCACCTCCAGGCGCGTATCCATTGTCTCTCGAGATAAGGAGGCCCAAAAGAATACCAAGAATAAAATTGACTGACCACCCAGCATCATCCTCGGCATCGGATTCCGGCACTACAAAGGTACACCCAACCCAGATATCCCTGCAAAGTCCTCCTCACTAAAATTTGGGACTTGTGCTAAAATTGGGAGAGCTGTCCCATAGACTAGTCAAGCAACAGCCAGACAGTCATACTCTGAGAATCATACCTTATAGTCAATGTCCCAGACTCCTCCATCACCATCCCTGGATACACCCTATCCCACCGGCAGGACAAATCCACCAGAGTTGGCGACACAGTCAGAAGAGGATGGCCTTGTGAGCCCTCAAGATTGGCTCCGGACCCCATGAAGTCTCATGGCATCAGGTCAAACACAGACAAAGGAAACTTCCTGATGATTACCACCTACTGCCCTCCCTCAGCTGATGAATCATTACTCCTCCACATTGAACACCAATTGGCAGCAGCACTGAAGGCAGCAAGGGTACAGAATGTACTCTAGGTGGGGGACTTCAGTGTCAATCACCAAGAATGGCTCAGTAGCACCACTACTTATCAAGCTGGCCAAATCTTGAAGGACAGTTGGTGAGTGAACTAACATGAGGGAAAAACCTACCTGACTGTATAATCAGCAAACTTGGATATATTACACTCGGTCCTTCATTTAAACCATTGTACATAGATTGTAAATAGTTGAGGCCCAAACACTTATTCTTACAACACTCTACTAGTTACAACCTGCCATCCCAAAAATGATCCATTTATTCCTACTCTCCGTTTTCTGTCCATTAACCAATCCTCAATCCATGCTAATATATAATGATCAATCCTGAGCCTTAATAGTGTGTAACAACTTCTTGCGTGGCACCTTATCAAATGCCTTCTGAAAATCCAAATATACACCACCACTGATTCCACCTTATTTACCCTGCTAGTTACATTTGTCAAACATGATTTGTGTTACATAAAACCATGCTGATTCTGCTTAAGGGTGGCACACTGGCGCAGTGCTTAGCACCGCAGCCTCACAGTTCCAGCGACCCAGGTTCAGTTCTCGGTACTGCCTGTACGAAGTTTGCAAGTTCTCCCTGTGACCGCGTGGGTTTCCGCCGGGTGCTCCAGTTTCCTCCTACAGCCAAAGACTTGCAGGTTGATAGGTAAATTGGCCATTGTAAGTTGCCCCTAGGTAAGTGGTAGGAGAATGGTGGGGATGTGGTAGGGAACATGGGATTAATGTAGGATTAGTATAAATGGGTGGTTGTTGGTCGGTACAGACTCGGTGGGCCGAAGGGCTTGCTTCAGTGCTGTATCTCTTAAAAAAAAATAATCACATTATGACTTTCCAAGTGCCTTGTTACTGCATTCTTAATACTAGATTCTAGCATATTCCCTACTACTGATAGCAGACTAACTGGTTTACAGTTCTGTTTTCTCTCTCCCTCCATTCTTGAATAGCAATGTTACATTGCTACCTTCCAATCCGCAGGGATTATTGTAGAATCTGGGGAATTCTGGAAGATCAAAACCAATGCATTCACTATCTCTGCAGCCACCTCTTTAAAACCCTACGTTGTAGGCCATCAGATCCAGGGAATTTGCCAGCTTTAAGTCTCATTCATTTCTCCTGTAACATACCACCATAATTGGTTTAAAGTCTTCGATTCGGACTTAACCACATCACTTTCAAAACCTAAATATAGAATTGTCTTCCCGGGAGGATCTTTTACTATAAGATTATTAATTAACCTGGTTTCATTACAGAATGCCAGATCTAAAATAGCACGCTCTCTAGTTGGTTCCTCAACATATTATTTTAGAATAAAAGCAAAATACTGCCGATGCTGGAAATCTGAAATAAAAACAAGAGTTCCGAAGAAGGGTCACTGACCCGAAACATTAACTCTGCTTCTCTCTCCACAGATGCTGCCAGACCTGCTGAGTATTTCCAGCATTTCTTGTTTTTTTATATTATTTTAGAAAACTGTCTCAGATGCATTCCACAAACTCATCCTCAAAACATTCTGTTGTGGAGGAAAAGACTACAGGACCTCACAGAAGGGGTGATCGGAGATGTGGATGTCATTGCAAAGCAGCCCAGAACTTTGGAGAGGAAGTGAGGATTTGAGCCAGGGCGGTAACTGGAGAGGTTTAAGTTCTTTGAGGTGGTGGGGGTGGAGGGTTCTTATATCGATTCTGTCACAGATTGGGACTTTGCCAGAGGATAACAATGGACTAATGATGACAGCAAGCAAGGGGTTAAGCAGGGGACATGGGGTGTTCAGAAGTTGAGAGAGAACGGGCATCAAACCAGTGGGTTTCAAGGATAAAATGAGTTTGGTGTACGGTTGTATATATTATATATATATATTTATCTTTCGTTGTAAACTCCTACATGAACATCGCTATGAGATCTCCCATTTTAACACCTATATGCTGCACCTTTCTGGTAACACCTGTAATATTTTTAATGTGATTTTCCCATTAATAGGACAATGAGAGCCTGGAATAGTTTAAAAGCTGGTTGGAATTTGTATGCAATTGCAGGCTGTGACCACTGGGTGGAGATGTAGAGCAATTTCTCATCACCCTTCTGATGAAGGGTCACAGACCTGAAACGTTAACTCTGCTTCTCTCTCCACAGCTGCTGCCAGACCTGCTGAGTATTTCCAGCATTTCGAGTTTTTATTTCAGATTTCCAGCATCTGCAGTACTTTGCTTTTATCTCCTCACTTGAAGCCTGAATGAGCCTAAGGCTCATCAGTACTTGAATATTTCCTCTTTCTTTTAAAGCCCATATGTGATTTTCTTTCCCCACTGAGAAATGTCATGGGACCAATATACACCAAGAGTTTTGTTCTTAGAGTCTACATTATCTAGAAACATAGGAACAGGAAGAAGCCATTTAGTCCCTCAAGCCAGTTCTGCCATTCAGTGAGATCATGGCTGATCTACGACCTAACTTCATATGCCCACCTTTGCCCATATCCCTTAATACCTTTGCTTTATGAAAATCTACCAACCTCTGACTTAAAATTAATTGATCTAGTATCAACTGCTGTTTGCAGAAGAATTCCAGACTTCTACCACCCTTTGTGTGTAGGAGTACTTCCAAATTTCACTCCTGAAAGGGCTGGCTCTAATTTTTTGACTATGCTCCCTAGTCCTAAACTCCCTAACCAACAGAAAGAAGTTTTCTGTATCTACTCTATCAGTCCTCCTTGATATCTTGAAAACCCTAGTTTGTGTAATTTTTCCTCATTATTCAACCCTTGGAGTCCAGGTATCATTCTAGCAAATCTATGCTACACTTGTTTTCGGAGGACCAGGGGACTGCTGGGTAAGTAAAAAAGTATATATTTGTGTGGTTTAAAATCTCTTTCTTTTAGTTTCGGTGACTGCAGCTTTGATAGTAACGGAGGTGCGTGAGCGGGCTTACAGCTGTGAAGTCAATTTCTGTGTAAGTTTAAAAGTGAATTCCCTTTTGTTTTCGGAGGACCAGGGGACTGCTGGGTAAGTAAAAAGTATATATTTGTGGGGAGGTAGTCACACCTCAGGTAAAAGAAGTAGGTAGATGGGTTACCGTCAGGAGAAGGAGAGGGAACCAGCAGGCAGTGCAGGGATCCCCTGTGGCCATTTCCCTCAACAACAGGTATACCATTTTGGATACTGTTGCGGGGGACGACTTACCAGGGGTAAGCAATGGGGTACAGGTATCTGGCACAGAGTCTGTCCCTGTTGCTCAGAAGGGAAGGGGGAAGAAGAGCAGAACATTAGTCATTGGGGACTCCATAGTTAGGGGAACAGATAGGAGGTTCTGTGGGAACGAGAGAGACTCACGGTTGGTATGTTGCCTCCCAGGTGCCAGGGTTCGTGATGTCTCGGATCGTGTTTTTGGGATCCTTAAGGGGGAGGGGGAGCAGCCCCAAGTCGTGGTCCACATAGGCACCAACGACATAGGTAGGAAGAGAGATGGGGATTTAAGACAGAAATTCAGGGAGCTAGGGTGGAAGCTTAGAGCGAGAACAAACAGAGTTGTTATCTCTGGGTTGTTGCCCGTGCCACATGCTAGCGAAGCGAGGAATAGGGAGAGAGAGGAGTTGAACACGTGGCTGCAGGGATGGTGTAGGAGGGAGGGTTTTGGTTTCCTGGATAATTGGGGCTCTTTCTGGGGTAGGTGGGACCTCTACAAACAGGATGGTCTTCACCTGAACCAGAGGGGTACCAATATCCTGGGGGGGAGATTTGCTAGTGCTCTTCGGGGGGGGGTTTAAACTAATTCAGCAGGGGAATGGGAACCTAAATTGTAGTGCCAGTGTACAGGATGTTGAGAGTAGTGAGGTCAGGGATATGGTTACAAGGACGCAAGAGGGCACTGGCAAGCAAGAACTTGGTTTAAAGTGTGTCTACTTCAACGCCAGGAGCATCCGGAATAAGGTGGGTGAGCTTGCAGCATGGGTTGGTACCTGGGATCGCGATGTAGTGGCCATTTCGGAGACATGGGTAGAGCAGGGGCAGGAATGGATGTTGCAGATTCCGGGATTTAGATGTTTCAGTAAGAACAGAGAAGATGGTAAAAGAGGGGGGGGGTGTGGCATTGTTAATCAAGGAGAGTATTACAGCGACAGAAAGGACGTTTGAGGACTCGTCTACTGAGGTAGTATGGGCCGAGGTTAGAAACAGGAGAGGTGAGGTTACCCTGTTAGGAGTCTTTTATAGACCTCCGAATAGTTCCAGAGATGTAGAGGAAAGGATAGCGAAGATGATTCTCGACAGGGGCGAGAGTAACAGGGTAGTTGTTATGGGGGACTTTAACTTTCCAAATATCGACTGGAAATACTATAGTTCGAGTACTTTAGATGGGTCAGTTTTTGTCCAGTGTGTGCAGGAGGGTTTTCTGACACAGTATGTAGACAGGCCAACCAGGGGCGATGCCACATTGGATTTGGTACTGGGAAATGAACCCGGCCAGGTGTTAGATTTAGATGTAGGTGAGCACTTTGGTGATGGTGATCACAATTCGGTTAGGTTTACCTTAGCGATGGGCAGGGACAGGTATATACCGCAGGGCAAGAATTATAGCTGGTGGAAAGGAAATTATGATGCGATTAGGCAAGATTTAGGATGCGTAGGATGGGGAAGGAAACTGCAGGGGATGGGAACAATCGAAATGTGGAGCTTATTCAAGGAGCAGCTACTGTGTGTCCTTGATAAGTATGTACCTGTGAGGCAGGGAGGAAGTTGTCGAGCGCGGGAGCCGTGGTTTACTAAAGAAGTTGAAGCGCTTGTCAAGAGGAAGAAGGCGGCTTATGTTAGGATGAGACGTGAAGGCTCAGTTAGGGCGCTTGAGAGCTACAAGCTAGCCAGGAAGGATCTAAAGGGAGAGCTAAGAAGAGCAAGGAGAGGACACGAGAAGTCATTGGCGGATAGGATCAGGGAAAACCCTAAGGCTTTCTATAGGTATATCAGGAATAAAAGAATGACTGGAGTTAGATTAGGGCCAATCAAGGATAGTAGTGGGAAGTTGTGTGTGGAATCAGAGGAGATAGGGGAAGTGTTAAATGAATATTTTGCGTCAGTATTTACAGTAGAGAAAGAAAATGTTGTTGAGAATACTGAGATTCAGGCTACTAGGCTAGATGGGATTGAGGTTCACAAGGAGGAGGTGTTATCAATTTTGGAAAGTGTGAAAATAGATAAGTCCCCTGGGCCAGATGGGATTTATCCTAGGATTCTCTGGGAAGCTAGGGAGGAGATTGCAGAGCCTTTGTCCTTGATCTTTATGTCGTCATTGTCGACAGGAATAGTGCCGGAAGACTGGAGGATAGCAAATGTTGTCCCCTTGTTCAAGAAGGGGAGTAGAGACAGCCCTGGTAATTATAGACCTGTGAGCCTTACTTCGGTTCTGGGTAAAATGTTGGAAAAGGTTATAAGAGACAGGATTTATAATCATCTTGAAAAGAATAAGTTCATTAGAGATAGTCAGCACGGTTTTGTGACGGGTAGGTCGTGCCTCACAAACCTTATTGAGTTTTTCGAGAAGGTGACCAAACAGGTGGATGAGGGTAAAGCAGTGGATGTGGTGTATATGGATTTCAGTAAGGCGTTTGATAAGGTTCCCCACGGTAGGCTATTGCAGAAAATACGGAAGTATGGGGTTGAAGGTGATTTAGAGCTTTGGATCAGAAATTGGCTAGCTGAAAGAAGACAGAGGGTGGTGGTTGATGGCAAATGTTCATCCTGGAGTTTAGTTACTAGTGGTGTACCGCAAGGATCTGTTTTGGGGCCACTGCTGTTTGTCATTTTTATAAATGACCTGGAAGAGGGTGTAGAAGGGTGGGTTAGTAAATTTGCAGATGACACTAAGGTCGGTGGAGTTGTGGATAGTGCCGAAGGATGTTGTAGGGTACAGAGGGACATAGATAGGCTGCAGAGCTGGGCTGAGAGATGGCAAATGGAGTTTAATGCGGAAAAGTGTGAGGTGATTCACTTTGAAAGGAGTAACAGGAATGCAGAGTACTGGGCTAATGGGAAGATTCTTGGTAGTGTCGATGAACAGAGAGATCTTGGTGTCCAGGTGCATAAATCCCTGAAGGTTGCTACCCAGGTTAATAGGGCTGTTAAGAAGGCATATGGTGTGTTAGCTTTTATTAGTAGGGGGATCGAGTTTCGGAGCCACGAGGTCATGCTGCAGCTGTACAAAACTCTGGTGAGACCGCACCTGGAGTATTGCGTGCAGTTCTGGTCACCGCATTATAGGAAGGATGTGGAAGCTATGGAAAGGGTGCAGAGGAGATTTACTAGGATGTTGCCTGGTATGGAGGGAAGGTCTTACGAGGAAAGGCTGAGGGACTTGAGGTTGTTTTCGTTGGAGAGAAGGAGGAGGAGAGGTGACTTAATAGAGACATATAAGATAATCAGAGGGTTAGATAGGGTGGATAGTGAGCGTCTTTTTCCTCGGATGGTGATGGCAAACACGAGGGGACATAGCTTCAAGTTGAGGGGTGATAGATATAGGACAGATGTGAGAGGTAGTTTCTTTACTCAGAGAGTAGTAAGGGCGTGGAACGCCCTGCCTGCAGCAGTAGTAGATTCGCCAACTTTAAGGGCATTTAAGTGGTCATTGGATAGACATATGGATGAAAATGGAATAGTGTAGGTCAGATGGTTTCACAGGTCGGCACAACATCGAGGGCCGAAGGGCCTGTACTGCGCTGTAATGTTCTAAAAAAAAACTCCCACCAAGGCCAATACATCTTTCCTAAGGTGTGGTGCACAGAATTGCGCTCAGTACTCCAGGTGCATCTAACCAGGGCTTTGTACAGCTGAAGCATGACTTTCACCCCTTGTATTCTAACCTGCTAGATATAAAAGCAACAATTACATTAGCCTTTTTGATTATTTTCTGCACCTGTTCACGACATTTTAATGATCTATCTCCCCAAGTCTCTTAGGGCCTCCACTGTTTCTAGCTTATAGTTTAGAAAGTATCTTGTCCAAAGTAGATGACTTCACATTTGGCTACACTGAAATCCATTCATCACAGTTTTGCCCATTCACTTAACCTATCAATATCAAAATATCTACACTGCTGACAATGTCCTCTTACTTTGGATCATCAGCAAACTTGGATATGTAGCTTTCTATCCCATCATCTCAGAATCACAGAATTGTTACAATGCAGAAGGAGGCCATTCAGCCTATCATGTCTGCACCAGCTCTCCGAACGAGCAATTCACTTAGTGAAGTCTTTAATAAATACAGTGAATAGTTGAGGCCTCAACACAGTTCCTTGCGGGACACCACTAGTCACATCCCGTCACTTAGAGTATCTGCCCATTATCTCTACTTTGTCTCCTGCCACTCAGCCAATTTCCTAACCAGGTCAATAATTTTCTTTCAATTCCATGGGTTTCAATTTAAGTTAACAGTCTTCTATGAAGGACAATATCAAATACCTTCTGGAAGTCCATATAAATAACAGCCATAGACATTCCCTGGTCCACTACTTCAGTCGCATCTTCAAAAAATTCAGTCAGGTTTGTCAGGCATGACCTACCCTTTACAATTTCATACTGCTCTCTCTGATCAGGTGGCAAATTTTCAAGGATCAGTCACTCTATCCTAAATTGTAGACTCTAGTAATTTCACGACAACTGATGTTAGGCTCATTGATCTATAATTTCCTGGTATCCCCCTCTCACCTTTCTTAAATAGCAGTGACATGTGCAATTTTCCAATCTAAAGGAAGGGTCCTGAATTGAGAGGATTTTGGAAAATTATAGTTAGCACATCTGCAATGTTCTCGCCTACTTCCTTCAATATCCTGGGATGGGAACCATCTGGTCCTGGGAATTTATCACTCTTTAGTGCCATTATTTTCTTCATTACTGTTACTTTGCCTACTTGAATTTTGGTGAGTCCCTATCCCTGATTCAATATTAGTTTCCTCTGAATTTCTGGCATGCTGACTTGTACCTCTACTGTAAATACTGATGCAAAGTAATTATTCAACATTTCTGCCATTTCCTTATTTTGATTAAAAATATCACCATCAGGTTTTAAAGGGCCCACATTGCTCCTGACCACCCTCTTTTTCCTAATATAATTGTAAAACTTTTATGTGTTGGTTTTCATACTTGCTTTTTATAGTGCTTGCTATCTGTTTTGTCACACTTTGCTGGATCTGTCCTATTTTTGCGATTTCGTATGCTTTTTTTCCCCCCAGTCTCTTGTCTTTTACTCCTTTAGTCATCCATGGCTGTTTTTTTTTTGGCAAGTAGAGCTCTTGCCCCTTGGGTTTATAAACTCGTTCTGTATCACATTAATTTCTTTTTGAACACCTCCCACTGATCTTCTGTCATTTTACCCATTATCAGATCTGAAGTGCACTGTCAGATTATGCCTCATGCTCACTCGCAGGTATCCATTATTCTCTACAGAGGTAGCTATTATGAAAAGGTTGTTAGTTACAGAACAGACCACCTTTCACGTTATGGGCCATGCCTCAGGACAGTAGCCCAAGAGTGCAATCTGTATAACTACGCAGCTGTATAACACATCTGTACAATAAATACACTTATATAATAACACAACTGTTCAATACTCTATCTCCAGCAAGAGAGAATCTAACCACCTTCCCTTGACATTCAATGGCATTACCATCGCTGAATCTCCCACCAACAACATCCTAGGGTCACCATTGACCAGAAACTTAACTAGACCAGCCATATAAATACTCCAGCTACAGGAGCAGGTTAGAAGCTGGATTTCTGCAGCAAGTAACTCATCTCTCGACTCCCCAAAGCCTGTCCAGCATCTACAGGGCACAAGTCAGGAGTGTAATGGAATACTCTCGATTTGCCTGGATGGGTGCAGCTCCAAACAACACCCAAGAGGCTCAACACCATTCAGGACAAAGCAGCCCACTTGATCAGCACCCTATCCAACACAACAGTCACTTCCTCCACCACCAGCATACCGTTGCAGCAATGTGTACCATCTACAAGCTGCACTGTAGCAATTCATCAAGGCTTCTTCCAAACCCGCGACCTCTACACCTAGAAGAACAAGGGAAGTAGGCACATTGGAACACCACCATCTGCAAGTTGCCACACGCCATTCTGACTTGGAACTATATTGCCGTTCCTTCACTGTCACAGGATCAAAATCCTGGAACACCCTCCTTAACAGCACTGTGAGGTGTACCTACATCACATGGACTGCAGCAGTTCAAGAAGGTGGCTCACCACCACCTTCTCAAGGGCAATTAGGGATGGGCAATAAACGCTGGCCTTGCTTGTGATGCCCACATCCCATGAATGAATTTTTAAAAATACATACTCCTGCACAATAAATATATGTGTGTGACATTACAATGCAACCCCACAACCACCACTGAAACACACTGACTCCTGTAGCAGTGCCAAGAAAAAAAAACAGTAAATAAATAGATCTTTCTGGCCCCCAGTCTAAAAATACTCTGACAATGGTCACTGATTCTACAAAACCCCCAACGAGTGTCAGCAAAGAACAATATACTATATGGTTCTAATCTTCCTCACTTGTTCTGTGTGACATTACATAAGAAAATAATACAAATATGTGTCAGTAAAATAGGATACGGTACCTATTGCATCCTCAGGCGGTAGGTTGACAGAGTCTGTGTACAAGTATTCTAGAAAGGCACGGTACACTGGATAGCTAAACTGGTCAATTTCAATCACCTCATCATCATGGAGCATGGATCGGAAGTGCTCACATCTACACAATTGAAATGATAAAATATATATTTTTATAAAAAGTAGCCTGCAGGAAACTGAAGTGTCAAAAGGCTAATCTGAAACACCAAAAAGTACATTTGCTTTGCATGTTAATTAGCTTTAAATGTATTTTCTAGATCTGCATTTATTTTTTGGGGTGGGGGGGGTGGGAGGTTAGCGTCTTTGAAGTCAACACCACCTTCAGCAAAATCCACCACAATCATTGGTACAGAGTTGAGGAAATGGGGCCAATGGGTTGTGGAGGGGGAGTAGAATACAAGTTCAACACCTATAAAGTGATTGTATCCGCTGCCTATGTGGCAAGTATTCCACATTTAGTCTTCTTTGGCCTCCTTATCTCGAGAGACAATGGGTAAGCACCTGGAGGTGGTCAGTGGTTTGTGGAGCAGCGCCTGGAGTGGCTATAAAGGCCAATTCTAGAGTGACAGGCTCTTCCACAGGTGCTGCAGAAAAATTTGTTTGTCAGGGCTGTTACACAGTTGGCTCTCCCCTTGCGCTTCTGTCTTTTTTCCTGCCAACTGCTAAGTCTTTTCGACTCGCCACACTTTAGCCCCGCCTTTATGGCTGCCCGCCAGCTGTGGCGAACGCTGGCAACTGACTCCCACGACTTGTGATCAATGTCACAGGACTTCATGTCGCATTTACAGACGTCTTTAAAGCGGAGACATGGACGGCTGGTGGGTCTGATACCAGTGGCAAGCTCGCTGTACAATGTGTCCTTGGGGATCCTGCCATCTTTCATGCGGCTCACATGGCCAAGCCATCTCAAGCGCCGCTGACTCAGTAGTGTGCATAAGCTGGGCATGTTGGCCGTCTCGAGGACTTCTGTGTTGGAGATACGGTCCTGCCACCTGATGCCCAGTATTCTCCGGAGGCAGCGAAGAGACCACTCCCTGGTGTGCAGCAAGTTAGACTCAAACCAAAGAAGTTGCATTCATTCCAAGCAGAAGGGCCACCCGCGCATCAACACGAGCAGAATTTCTCATCCACAGCTGTTACAAAAATTTCTAAACTCACTTGAAAAAGCCCTTCAAAACACTCCCACAGGGGATGCTGAGACCAAGTGGGCCCACATTAGAGACGCTATCTATGAGTAAGCTTTGACCACCTACGGCAAACGTGCGAAGAGGAATGCAGACTGGTTTCAATCTCATACTGAGGAGCTGGAACCTGTCATAGCTGCTAAGCGCATTGCACTGTTGAACTACAAGAAAGCCCCCAGCGAGTTAAATCCGTAGCACTTAAAGCAGCCAGAAGCACTGCACAAAGAACAGCCAGGCGCTGCGCAAATGACTACTGGCAACACCTATGCAGTCGTATTCAGCTGGCCTCCAACACCGGAAACATCAGAGGAATGTATGATGGCATTAAGAGAGCTTTTGGGCCAACCATCAAGAAGATCGCCCAACTCAAATCTAAATCAGGGGACATAATCACTGACCAACGCAAGCAAATGGACCGCTGGGTTGAGCACTACCTAGAACTGTACTCCAGGGAGAATGTGGTCACTGAGACCGCCCTCAATGTGGCCCAGTCTCTGCCAGTCATGGATGAGCTGGACGTACAGCCAACAAAGTCGGAACTCAGTGATGCCATTGATTCTCTAGCCAGCGGAAAAGCCCCTGGAAAAGACAGCATTACCACTGAAATAATCAAGAGTGCCAAGCCTGCTATACTCTCAGCACTACATGAATTGCTTTGCCTGTGCTGGGACGAGGGAGCAGTACCTCAGGACATGCGCGATGCCAATATCATCACCCTCTATAAAAACAAAGGTGACCGCGGTGACTGCAACAACTACCGTGGAATCTCACTGCTCAGCATAGTGGGGAAAGTCTTTGCTCGAGTCGCTTTAAACAGGCTCCAGAAGCTGGCCGAGCGCGTCTACCCTGAGGCACAGTGTGGCTTTCGAGCAGAGAAATCGACCGTTGACATGCTGTTCTCCCTTCGTCAGATACAGCAGAAATGCCGCGAACAACAGATGCCCCTCTACGTTGCTTTCATTGATCTCACCAAAGCCTTTGAACTCGTCAGCAGACGTGGTCTCTTCAGACTACTAGAAAAGATTGGATGTCCACCAAAGCTACTAAGTATCATCACCTCATTCCATGACAATATGAAAGGCACAATTCAACATAGCGGCACCTCATCAGACCCCTTTCCTATCCTGAGTGGTGTGAAACAGGGCTGTGTTCTCGCACCTATACTGTTTGGGATTTTTTTCTCACTGCTGCTCTCCACATTTAGTATTTACATACAAAGAATCAATTTTTTGGGGGAGGGGAGAGGGGGAAAGGGAGGAAGTATAAACAAACACAACTTTCATTCATATTGTGTCTTCAACACAGTAAAATGTCCCAAGGTGCTTCACAGGAGCATAATTAGACAAAAATTAATACTGAGCCAAAGGAGACATTAGAACAGGTGACCAAATGCTTGGTTGAAGAGGTCAGGTATAAGCGGCATCTTATAGGAAGAGAGAGGGACAGAGAGGCAAAGAGGTTTGGGGAAGAAAATCCAGATCTTAGCCCCCCAGGTGACTGAAAGCACAGCTGCCAACAGTGGGGTGAAAGAAGTGAGGGTTACACCAGAGGCCAGAATTGGAGATTCTTGGAGGATTGTAAGGCTGGAGGAGGTAACTGAGATAGGGAAAAGCAAGGATGAGAATTTTAAACCCCAGAGGCTAATATCCACAGCCTGGAAGGGACTTCACACTGTATACAAAATTGAAGACATTTTAAAACTTAATTTGTTATGGAGAACAAATGGCTTGAATATTTAAACAAAATCAGATCTATAGAATTTTCTGCGAAAGTTCATTAATGTACAATTTAAAAGGAAGGATCGCACTCCGATTTTACAATAGTTCTGAACATAAAAGAAATCTTTCATCAATTCTCAGATGGTGAACTACTTCTCACACTTATTATCAATTCCTGACAGGAGTGCGTCTCTAAAGATTTTGGGCCGTTACCTTATTTTGAGAACAGCTTTGTGAGCGTGAATAATCTTTCCAGCCACGAGGAATTTCAGATCCGAGGTTTCTGTGCTGTCAAACTCTTTCTTCATTGATTGTGCCACTGTCAAGTGATTGTCACTTTCTGTGTCAGCAGGACAGACATCAATTAGAACGGGGAAAGGGGAACAGAAGAAGTAGTGAAGAAAAGAACAGAGAACAAAATCAACTCCGTTACTCTTTTTATAAATCGATATTGATAATAAATAGATATAGATTTTGTTGATCTAACAATCAAGAGGAGCATTCAAAATCCAACACTATTTTTGAAATACATTTCATATCTTTTTTCCTGTTGTGTGTACAAATGTTTTCAAATAAAATTATATTCCAGGAACATTTGCTGAAATAACATTCTCTTTAAATAGGCTCACCAATACACTTATTGTATGCAGCATGTAACAGAACAGGGAGGTGTCCCGAACCATGATCCCTTTAAGCTGTGCAAATGCGTATCTGCACAGCAAACCGAAAAGTACCGTGCAGGCCGCTCTCAAGTTGTCCCATTTAAGATACCGTGCAGGCCACACAAAAAAAAAAATGTAAAGGTACTGTGGATTGAAATGAACAGGCCATGCACAGCAATAAATGGTCCTGAGTATTGTAGGAAAGGATTGCTTGCTGTCTCTGGTCTTTCCAGGACTGAGCCTCTAGATAAAATCTCTTGCTTTGAAGTCTATTGCTCTATCTTTTTAGTTACAGGGCCAGTTAAAATTTCTCTTATTGGGAAAAAATTATTCGGAATTGAGATTTCAAACGCAACGTAATTCATAGAATGCTTACAGCACAGTTGGTGACCATTTGGCCCATGTCTGTGTTGGCGCTCTACAAGAGTGACTCACCTAATCCTACCCCCACCTTTTCCCTGTAGCCCTGCAAATTTCTTTCTCTTTGGATAATTATCCGGTTCTCTTTTGAAGACCTCTATTGAATCTGCCTCCACCACACCCTCAGGCAATGCATTCCAGATCCTAAACACTCGTTGTGTAAAAAAGTTTTCCCTCATATTGCTGCTGCTTCATTTCCCAACCACCTTAAATTGGTGTTCTCTGGTTCTGGATCCTTCAGCCAATGGGAACGGCTTTTCCATATCTACTTTGTCCAGACCCCTCAGGATTTTGAACACACACCTCTATCAAGTCTAATGGTGACCATGAAACCATTGTCAATTGTTGTAAAAACCCATCTGGTTCAACAATGTCCTTTTGAAGGAAATCTGCCATCCTTACCTGGTTTGGCCTACACGTGACTCCAGACCCACAGCAATGTGGCTGACTCTTAAATGCCCTCTGAAATGGCCTAACAAGCCACTCAGTTCAAGTACAATTAGGGATGAGCAATAAATGCTGGTCTAGCCAGCGACGCCCACATCCCACGAACGAAGAAAAAAAAAAATCAAATCTTCTCTTAATCTTCTCTTCTCCAAGGAGAACAGACCCTGGTTCTTCAACCTATCCGCATAGCTAAAGTCCCTACACCTTCTCCAATGCCTTAACATCCTTCCGAAAATGTGGTGCCCAGAATTGGACACAATAAACACGTCGAGACCAAACCAGTGTTTTACGCAGGTTTATCATAACTTCCTTGCTTTTGTACTCTATGCCCCTATTTATAAAGCCCAGGATCCCATATGCCTTCTTAACCACTTTCTCAACCTGCCCAGTAACCTTCAATGAATTGTGCACCTATACAACGGGCGGCACAGTGGTGCTGCGGTTAGCACCGCAGCCTCACAGCTCCAGGGACTCGGGTTCAATTCTGGGTACTGTCTGTGTGGAGTTTGCAAGTTCTCCCTGTGTCTGCGTGGGTTTCCTCCGGGTGCTCCGGTTTCCTGCCACCGCCAAAGACTTGCAGGTAATAGGTAAATTGGCTGTTATAAATTGCCCCTAGTGTAGGTAGGTGGTAGGGCATATGGGATTACTGTGGGGTTAGTATAGATGGGTGGTTGTTGGTCGGCACAGACTTGGTGGGCCGAAGGGTTTGTTTCAGTGCTGTATCTCTAAATAAAATAAAAAACAGATCTCTCTACTCCCGCACCTATTTTAGACGTACCCTTTAATTTATATAGTCTCTCCTTGTTCTTCCTACCAAAATGAATCACTTCACACTTCTCTCCATTAAATTTCACCTGCCACATGTCCGCCCATTCCACCAGCTTTTTTATGTCTTCTTGAAGTTTATCACTATCTTCCTCAGTCATTTTGAAATTGTGCCCTGTCGACCCCCATCTAGGTCATTAATAGAGATCAAGAAAAGCGGGGGTCTCAACACCGACTCCTGGGGAATCCCACAATATACCCTCCTCCAGTCCAAAAAAACAACTGCTGACAAGTATTCCGTTTCCAGTCACTCAGCTGATTTTGTATCCATGCTGCTACTGCCCCATTTATTCCATGGACACTAACTTTGCTGACAAGCCTGTTATGTGGCACTTCATTGATCCACGTTTTTTTTTAAAACTCAGAAACTGCATCAAGGCTTTTCAGAGGAAAGACAGAATTAAACAGAAATTACAGCACAGAAGCAGATCCCTCTGCCTAAACACTCTGTGCTGGTGTTTAGCTACCACACCAGCAGTTCCCATTTCCTTTCCTCCAGCCACCTATTTAACAGATTCTTAAATGTCGACACCTGTTCCACCACCGTACCTTTGCTGGAGATGCAAAGGAAACTCTGTTTTTGTGCGTGTCAGCGGACTTTCCCCACACTTCCATTGAAGTTACAGCAGAACAGCTCAGGAGATTCTTGACCATGGTCCCTGCTTCAATCACCAATTCTGGTCATACATTCCATAGCCTCACAGCCATGGTGTAAAAAACAACACAGTTCCTCCTGCTTTCGTAAATCTCTTCCGTTTAATCTGAAATCAATGTCCCCCTCTTTCTAGACCTCTTGATCACTGGAAACTGAGGAACATCTTGATTTATCTCACAAGTAAGCAGGACCACAACTGGGAGCAGCTTGTGCTACCAGTCCCTCTGAGATCACAATCTCAGCCAGGTCCTGATGTAAGGGAAGAGAGTGGAGGGCCAGCAAGCACAGGCTGTTCTAACACACCTCATGACTGGATGGGATCTGGAAGCAAGTCTTTCACCTGCTGTTCCCATTTAGACAGGCCTAGAGTGTGAAGCCAGCAGATCCAAGACGAAGGAAGGAAAATCACTTGTAAACAATCAAGAAAATCCAACATTGTATATTTACAAAACAAATTTGACACACAAGATTACATAAAATGAATTATATTTCTGACTAAATGTGTTGGATTTTTGAGAGATAATATTCAATACACTCCCATGTTCCCTCGCATCTCTTCGAATCGATTGTGGCATGAAGGGTTCTAATTCTGGCATGACTGAGAAACATGAAATTAATGAGAAGCAAATTTACATGATTATAATTTACTGACTCTCAATTGTAACCATTTTCAATATAGTAATCAATCATTTTTATTAACCGAGTACTGTTGTTACAAACTCAATGAGATTGTTAATGTTGAAATGAGATATGAATTCCCAGACCAATTTAAGAAATTATACAACAAGATTTCACATTTTAAAGACTTTTATTACAACTAAACTAAAAGAAATCCCCTAAACTAAAAGTAGCCGATATCCCAAATTACAAAGAAAGCTACTTTCTTTACTTATTCAAACACTTGAAAACCTCACACCCCACTCTCTGTTACACAGTCCTTCTTGATGGTGAAATCTTTGCTGTTAAAAGTCCCAAACTCCTCCCAAATGCAATGGGTTGGATCTCCCAGATCTTTCTCAAAGTCAACACCCTCTTTGTTCACTTCTTCCAAACACTTTCGACCTGCACATTCATAAATAATGTGATTTCCGGTGATCCCATTGGTCTTTTACTTCTCTGGAAACGTCAAGTTTCAAAGCAGGTTCAAGTCTTCGCAACCTTTCACTGTATATCTTCAGAGAGCAAGTGTTCCCTCTCTCTCTCCATTGAGGCGACAACTGCTGGTATTCTTTCTTACCACCGCTGGTTTCCTTTCCTACAGCTTGTCTGCCTTCAGAAAATCTGCTAAATTTATCTAGACTCAAAAGGCACTAGTTTATTGTCCTATTCCAATATGCAAAGTCCAGAAGTGTGGTTTCACAGAGTCACTTGGGCCTTCCATTGTTCCCAGGTGTCAACAGCTTAGTCCATTTGCACCTTCAGAATCACTGACTCTTTGTTTTACGATCTGAAAGTCTGGGAGGGTGAAATCCATTGTTCTTTATGTGTTATCCCTGCAGTCTCTCTTTTCCAAAAAAAAGTCTTTGATCTGTCTTGTCCATTAGCAGAGTGGATGTGATGTCACCTGACCTTCTGGACTCCATCTTAAGCTTGGAAACAAAACTAAATGTTTAAAACAATCATGTTACAAAGTCCAACGTTCATAATTGTGGATGGACTGTTTCTTCAGGTGTTGTAAAGCTCCATACTTTTATGATGCAACCAACGTAATCTTCAGAACACCCTCAGGCCTTTGAACTGGCTGCCCTTTGGTCAGTTTTCATTAACTGAAAACAATTTTATAATAAACATCTGCAAAATGGAAGTTAATTTTACAGTGAAAAGGCTAGACTCTATTTGATTAGCCTTATTACTATGAATTTTTAAAAAATTCATTCTCAGAAGCCAGTGGCAGTATTTATTGCTTATTCTTGCTGACCTCAAGAAGATGGTAGTCAGCCTGCTACTTGAACAACTGCAGTCTTCCCACAGTGCAGTTAGAAAAGGAGGTTTGGGAACTTGACCCAGTGAGGATGAAGGATCAGGGAGAAATGTCCAAGATAGGACTGTATGCCTGAATGTCAACAGTGACTACTCTTCAAAAATAATTCATGATCCGTGAAGTGGTTTGGGATATGCTGATGTAAATGTAAACTTGTTCTTAATGTTTATTTTAGCATTAGTGTATAGGCTGAAAATAAACAAACTTGTCACACAAGGAGATCATTGTGTGTCCTTGAACCTAGAAGCAGCGTAAGAATTGAAAAAGGCAATTGCACTAGGTAATGATCATCTCCTAGAAAAGAGCTAACCATCTCCCTCCCACACCCTCCCCCCCGCCCCTGGTAAATGTGTCCCTACCAACATCCTGAAGGTGTCACCAGTAACCGTAAGCTGAACTGAACCAGCGATGTCAACCTTGCAGCTGTAACAGGGAAGAAGCTAGACACACTGCAATGAGCTGCTCACCTCCTGAGTTCTTGAAGTCTCAGGTCTGAAGTGTGATGAATATACCCCACTCACCTGGATGGCAACACTCAGCATTCTTAATACCATCCTCTTGATTGGTACCTCTGCCACTGGATTCAACACTCACCCCCTGGATACTGATTCCAGTGGCAGAGGCACCAATTAACCAAGTCACCACAGCCCTGAATTTACTGGATCAGCTTCTTCAAAAGCAACGATGAGGGAATTTGCATACCTAATCTTCCTCCTCTCCTCCCCGTTCTCCTTTATCCGACAATATCTTGTGACTCATAAGCTACACACGATGCAAGCACACAAATCTTACTTGTTCCTCTCTTCTCACCACAACCCAACCCTTATTCATTTCAGATACTCAGAACCTTCTCAGTCAACGTACGAAGAGGAAGAAGACAGCGAAGATGGAGACACACAGTCACTTGACCTTAAACTCGCAGCCACCACCTCAGAGTGATGCTGCGTTTATTTTACAGGTTAGGATAGAGGAGGGATCTGCATGTGGTGAGACATGAGTGCACAGGAGCCAGGGTTGGCGAGGTTGCACATTAGTTCTGCTGCAGAGGAATCAGATGATTTAGATTACAGAAAAATACTAATGGAGTACACAAACAAATCTTTGGCACACTAGAAAACCTGCCAGAAGGTCTGTGTACAATGTCAAGTAGCATGGAGCTGTCCAGCATCAACTTGACAAACGGCTTTGCATTGAGCTTGAAGCCCATCATTTCCAACATGGAATGGGCAGTGACCTACATCAGTACACCTGTGGAACCCAAAATAATGAAGCATCTATGACCAGTATCAGCTTCCATTACAGTATAAGCAGTTTCTATCAAAGGCCTAAGTGCTGCAGTGGAAGCTCAAATTATTGCCATCAGGGCTCTGAATACACGATGCAAGCAACTTCCAGGGAGTCACAGCAGCCCATCAATCTATTCTCCAACAGATCACGAGGATTGCTGAGGTGGCGGATTAGCATTTGGTTTAATCTCATATACAGTTTTCTTGCTTTCTTTTGAACTTATTGCTGGCTCATGGATTTCCAATCTGGCCAGAAATGTTGAAGTGGTTAAAGCTGTTCATTCCCAGATGTTTTAAAATTGGATGGGTCAGGGTACAATGTGTACTCATGTTGTTGACTTCTTTTTGTCACCAGATTATGAATCAAAATATCAAGATAGTCTTGAGATAAGCAAATGGGCAATGTGACCAAGGTAGTTATCTACATTCTTAATGGCAAACAGACTGGCCATCTGGTAGTTCTGTAGAAACGTTACTTCTGGGGGAGTCTTGTTCACCATAACACTTATCTTGCTATTATGAGTCATCTAGGACAGTATGCATGACTAGAGGCTTTTCTTCACAACTGTAGAGAGTCAGGATTGAACGGATCGACGAAGGGTATATTTCTACCAAGAGGGCAAACAGGGTAACATTGTTTATCTGCAAGTCCACTGCTTAGAGACATTGTGTCTGTCTAAAGTTAGTCGAGCATAATAAAAGGATTAAGTTGTAAACCATATTTGGTGTCAGATTCAAATTCTCTTACATTTGGCAACTGATGGCATAATTTGACTAGCAACACTCCTGCTTGTGTGACACCAAGTACCTAGGACAATCAGGACTTGTACAAAACTCAGTTAACATAGAAACATAGAAAACAGGAGCAGGAGTAGGCCATTCAGCCCTTCGAGCCTGCTCCACCATTCATTATGATCACGTCTGATCATCCAACTCAGTAACCTGTTCCTGCTTTCCCCCCATATCCTTTGATCCCTTTTGCCCCAAGAGCTATATCTAACTCCTTCTTGAAAACATAAATGTTTTGGCCTCAACTGCTTTATGTGGTAGCGAATTCCACAGGCTCAACACTCTCTGGGTGAAGTAATTTCTCCTCATCTCAGTCCTGAAAGGTTTACCCCGTATCCTTGGACTATGACCCCTGGTTCTGGACTCCCCCCTCATTGGGAACATCCTTCCTGCATCTACCCTGTCAAGTCCTGTTATAGGTTTCTATGAGATTCCCCCATCACACATCTGAATTCCAGCGAATATAATCCTAACCGACTCAATAGCTCCTTATACATCAGTCCCGCCATCCCAGGAATCAGTCTGGTAAGCCTTTGCTGCACTCCCTCTATAGCAAGAACATCCTTCCTCAGATAAGGAGACCAAAACTGCACACAATATTCCAGGTGTGGCCTCACAAAGGCCCTGTATAATTGCAGCAAGACATCCCTGCTCCTGTACTCGAATCATCTCGCTATGAAGGCCAACATACCATTTGCCTTTTTTAACTGCCTGTTGCACCTGCATGCTTACCTTCAGCGACTGGTATACGAAAACACCCAGGTCTCGCTGCATATTCCCCTCTCAGTTTATTGCCGTTCAGATAATAATCTGCCTTCCTGTTTTTACTACCAAAGTGGATAACCTCATATTTATCCACATTATACTGCATCTGCCATGCATTAGCCCACTCACTTAACTTGTCTAAATCACCCTGAAGCCTCTCTGCATCCTCCTCATAACTCACCCTCCAAGCCAGTTTTGTGTCATCTGCAAATTTGGAGATATTACATTTAGTTCCCTCATCTAAATCATTAATATATATTGTGAATAGCTGGGGTCCTAGCACCAACCCCTGCGGTACCCCACTAGTCACTGCCTGCCATTCGGAAAAAGGCCCATTTATCCCTACTCTGTTTCCTGCCTGCCAACCAATTTTCTATCCATCGCAATACACTACACCCAATCCCATGCGCTTAATTTTACACACTAATCTCGTATGTGGGACTTTGTCGAAATACTTCTGAAAGTCCAAATAAGCCACATCCACTGGCTCCCCCTCATCAACTCTACTAGTTCCATCCTCGAAGAATTCTAGTAGATTTGTCAAGCATGATTTCCCTTTCGTAAATCCATGCTGACCCTGTCTGATTCTACCACTGTGCTCAAGTGCTCGGCTATAAAATCTTTGATAATGGACTCTAGAATTTTCCCCACTACCGACGTCAGGCTGATTGGTCTATAATTCCCTGCTTTCTCTCTACCTCCCTTTTTAAATAGTGCGCTTACATTAGCTACCCTCCAATCTGTAGGAACTGTTCCAGAGTCTATAGAATCTTAGAAGATGACCACCAATGCAACCACTATTTCTAGGGCCATTTCCTTAAGTACTCTGGGATGTAATTATCAGGCCCAGGGGATTTATCAGCCTTCAATCCCATTAATTTCCCCAACACCTTTTCTCTTCTAATACTGATTTTCTTCAGTTCCTCCCTCTCACTAAACCCTGTGTTCCCCAACATTTCTGGTATGATATTAGTGTCCTCCTTTGTGAAGACAGAACCAAAGTATGCATTCAGTTGGTCAGCCATTTCTTTATGTCCCATAGTAAATTCCCCTGTTTCTCACTGTAAGGGACCTACATTTGTCTTCACCTATCTTTTTCTCTTCACATACCTATAGAAACTTTTACAGCTATTTTTATGTTCACCACAAGCTTACTCTCGTACTCTATTTTCCCCTCTTAATCAATCCCTTGGTCCTCCTTTGCTGAATTCGAAATTGCTCCCAATCCTCAGGTCTGTTGTTTTTTCTGGCGAATTTGGATGCCTCTTCCTTGGATCTAATGCTATCTCTAATTTCCCTTGTAAGCCATGGTTTGGCTACCTTTCCCATTTAACTTTTGCGCCAGACAGGAACAATTGTTGCAGTTCATCCACACACTCTTTGAATTTTTGCCAATGCCTATCCTCCGTCATCCCTTTGAGTAATGTTTCCCAATCCATTATAGCCAACCCGCGCCTCATACCTTCATAGTTTCCTTTATTAAAATTCAGGACCCTCGTCTCAGAATCAACTACGTCACTCTCCATCTTGATGAAGAATTCTATCGTATTATGGTCACTCATCCCCAAGGGGTCTCGCACAACAAGATTGCTAATTATTCCTCTCTCAGTTGTGTTTAGGTAGGAAACTGTTTCAGCAGGTATATGGGGCTATCCTTACTGCTGTTTGAGTAGGCATGGATCTTCATAAGAAGCTAATTCTTGTAGCCAGTAATAAGGTTTGGGTCATCGTAATGACCAAACCAGATGAACCGCACGTGACGGCGATGACCAACAGAGTCGATGAATGAGAAATAGATGACATTAAAAGCAGCGTGCCATTTGTTAGGATATGTAGCTCACTTTTGCACACTGATACGCAAAAATAAACAAAGGGACTAAGGGTTTTTTTAAAAATCACAGATTGAGATGACAGACAACAATTGGATGACATAATTGATCATGCTGGCTCAGTCACAACTTGTAGCTACCACCATTACAGCCCAAGGGTTAGGCAGTCAGCAGGAAATACAGAAATGGGATAGCAAAAACAAAACAGAGAACAGGAGATTGAGACAGGAGTTAGAAAACAACAGAGGAGCTGTATTTGAGCTTATGAAACAACAAATTTTTAAAAATCGGTTGATCGCACACAACGTAAATTCAAAATTTATCAATTTAAGGGAATTAAGGAGTTCTTTCCTTTGATGGAGGAAGAGAAGCTGTTCAAAACACTGCTAGGAAATGTGGATGGTCCAGTAGAGAATAAGGAGTTTTTGTTTTGTAGAGAAAGGGCAAAAGCTGTTGTGCTCTGCTGCTTACTTTTGTGGGGAGAACCACAAACGTGGCCATGGTATGGTTATACATGGGAAAATTCTGATGGGAAAGTATGACAAATTGGAACAGAGTGAAAAATTGCTGGAACAAGGTGGATGAAATAACAGTTAATGATTGTTATTGCCTATTCAAATTTTGAGAGGTAATAAGCAGAAGTTAGAAATAGAAGCACAAGAAAGAAATTCAGAAATTGAACGATAAGATTGTAGATCAGGGTCGTCTAGCACACAGATGTAAACTGTACTCAGCTATTCCTCCTCCTTGCCATGCAGTGTTTGCCCTCAGCCATTTCTTTCAGCTTCAGGAAAGATTTCTATGACTGACAATTGGCCATCCCTGCTGTTTTCGGTGAGTGAGCGCCTCCTGGGAAATGTAGTCCCCCTGCGCTCTGGTCCCTACGATCGGAACTGTAATCCGGGATGACAACTTCCAGAGTGCACTGTCTGACTGCGCAGCGACTGGCTGTGACCCGATGACTCGATCCAGAGGTTAAATGAGCAGTGCGGTCACGACGGAGACCGTAGTCGCAGTTAGCATGCGGATTAAAGTGAAGGCGAGGTGGAGGCTTGCGGCCTAGGCCCGCTGAGAGAAAGAGAGACAGAGACAGGGGGAGAGCGAGAGAGGGGGGGGGAAAGAGAGCGCCAGGGAGGGGGTGGGTGAAGACAGAGCGCGAGAAAGAGCGAGCGAGAGAGAATCACTCCTGACAGATGGACATCCATCTGAAATAATCTGCATCGTTACATCAAGTGTGCGGGAGGCATTGACAACTTGTGCAAGCAAAAACAATGCCACTAAATCAGTGTTAAACATTGTAAGTTAATAAATTAGTCTTCTCATTTAAAGCTTGGTCACGAAAATGCACAGTTTTTGCTGTTTTGATTAATAGTAAAATAAATGACGAATGCCTTTATTCTTCTGAAATTTGCTCACTGGCCTCCTATGTAGAACAAAATTTGTAATGTGGCCTCTCACCTGAGAATGAAAAGGGACAATTAGCCTTTTTGCAGCAAAGACTATAAAAGCAGTTTTCTAGACATTCCTTTGTTAGATTGGTGAAGAATAAGAACAAATTTAGCGAGAGAAAGAAATTGAATTCGTAAGAAAACAGGACTGAAGTAACAGACTAGCAGACTTTCTTTAGTAATAAAAATAGCAAATGGTGGACATACTCAGCAGGTCTGGCAGCATGTGGACAGAAAACCAAGTTAGCTTTTGAGGTCTGTGACCTTTTATCAGAACTGGGACAAGTCTTTTTTCAGTGTTGCATATACTCTCTCTTCAAAAATATGTCCATTTTTCAGCTGTTTCATGTTGCAGTCTCTTACAGAACTAAAAGCAGTTTAACTCTTTTTAGTCCCTGTTGTTGCTAATTAAGAGTAATACTTAGCTTTTGCAAATTTTCTCCAGTGCTTCGATGTTCATTTTATAATATGGAGACCATACTATTCACAGTATTCCAAGTGTGATCTAACAAGGGTTCTATACAAGTTTAATGTAATTTCTCTGCTTTTCAATTCAATCCCTCTAGAAATGAACCCAGCGCTTTTTTTGCTTTTATTTATGCTTTTACCTTTAGTAAAATAAAAACAAAATACTGCGGATGCTGGAAATCTGACATAAAAACAGAAAGTGCTGGAAATACTCAGCAGGTCTGGCTGCATCTTTAAATTATAGGAGTAAAACAAGTGGACATGGTCTACAGTAACAATATGTAATTATAGACCAATAGCAAAATAAATTCTACAAGTAGAGGCAGCAAATACCTCAGATGTTCTGATGGAAGGTCACAGACCTGAAATGTTAACTCTGCTTTTCTCTCCACAGATGCTGCCAGACCTGCTGAGTATTTCCAGCACTTAGTTTTTATTTCGCTACTTTGATTTGTGTATCTGTACGCCCAGATTCCTTTGCTTTTCTACCCCATTTAGAATCTTATTTTCCAGGGAGTATGTGACCTCCTTATGCATCCTAGCAAAATGTATTACCTCTCATTTACCTATATTGAAGTTTATTTACTAACTATAATGCCCATTCTGCAAGTTTATTAATGTCAACTTGTATTTTTTGTCACAGTCCTGGTCTTTATTAACTACACTGCTCAATCTGGTATAATCTGCAAATTTTGAAATTATACTTCAAATTCCTGAGTTCAAATTCTTTATGTAAATGGTGAATAACGATGGTCCCAGCACTGATCCTTTTGGAACACCAATTCTCACTATTTGCCAACCTAAGTGGCTACTTTCAATTCCTACCCTCTGTTTTGTAACTCTTGCTATCTATTCTGTTACTTGCCCCCTGACTCCACTCCATATGTTCTGACTTTAGGCATGAATTTACTATGCGGTACCTTTTCTAAGGCTTTTTGGAAATCCAAATACATCATATCAACTGCATTACCCTGATCTACCCTATTTGTTACTTCAAGGAATCCATATGGTTAGTCAAGCATAACCTCCCCTCTTTGAATTCGTTCTGACTGCTCTTTATTATATTTTCGGTTTCTAGATGTTCTTCTATTACATCTTTGAGATGTAATGGACCTGTTAAATGCTTTATCATTGATAGCACCAACAGGGACTAAAAAGGGTTAAACTGCTTTTAGTTCTTTGAGACACTGCAACTAGAAACAACAAAAAAGGGCACACATTTAAAGAGGCAGTACATGCAACACTTCGATTTCTAACTTCCAGCTTATTCGCTCTCAAAATTCTCAAAGGCAGTAACAGTCATAGACTACATCTGACCTATCTCACTGCAGCAAGATTTTACTAGGTACCAGACTATTTAATTTCCAATGATATTTTTTCCACATATAACCATACCATGGCCACATCATTTATGGTTCTCTCCACAGAAGCAAGCAGCAGAGCACAACAGCTACTGCTGTTGATCAACATCTGCAAAGAAATTTACTAGAATTATACCATAAATGAGGTGTTATACCTATAGCGGAAGACTGAACACATTTCTCTAAAAGGGAAGATTGAGGGGTTAACCTGATAGCAGTCTTTAAGATTATGCAACGCTTTGACAGGTTGTACACAGAGAAGATGTTCTCACTTGCAGGCAAAGGTAGGCTGGAAGATGAGCTTGTAGAATGTTTTTGTGACAGCTTCCTAGAACAATACATTGCAGAACCAACTAGAGACAAAGCTATTTTAGATTTTATCATGAGGCAGGGTTAATTAGTAACAGATCCACTGGGGAAAAGATGATCATAATAAAATTGAATTCCATATTAAGTTTGAGAGCGACATACTCAAGTCCAAAACAAGAAGCAAACAAAGTCAATTACATAGGTATGAGGGGAAAGCTGGCAGATGTTGATTGGGTAAATAGACTAAAAGGTATGGCGATAAATAAACAATGGAAACATTTATAGAAATGACTCAAAATGTTCAACAAAAACAAGTTCCGTTAAAAAAAGTAAAACTCAGCGAGGAAGATCCATCTGTGGCTTACTATGGAAGTTAAGTATTAGATTAAAAGAAGTGGTTTATAATGCTAAGAACAGCAGCAAGCCTGAAGATTGGGAGAGTTCTAGAAACCAGCAAAGGGCAGCCAAAACTTTAATAAGGGAAAAAATTAAATGAGAGCAAATAATCCTGGAATCTAAAAACGGATTGCAAGAGCTTTTACAAGTATCTAAAAGGAGAGTAACTAAAATAAACACTGGTCCCTTAGAGTCAGAGACAGGAGAAATTATCATGGGGAATGAGGAAATGGCAGAGATATTAAACAAATATTTTGTGTCTGCCTGCACAGTAGAAGACACAAATTACATACCAAAAATAGGAGGGTAACCAAGGGGCTAATAAGAGGGAGGAACTTAAAAGTAATTAGCATCAGCAGAGAAAAAGAATTAAAGAAACTTAGGGGACTAAAATACAACAAATCCCCAGGACCTGATGGCCTACATTGCAGGGTTCTAAAAGAAGTAGCTGCTGAGATAGCGGATGGACTGATTATGATTTTCCAAAATTCCCTAGATTCTAGAATGGTCTCAGCGGATTGAAAGTTAGCAAATGTAATACCACTATTCCAATTCACCAAGGTTCCTTCGACAGCACCTTCCAAACCTACGACCTCTACCACCGAGAAGGACAACGGCAGCAGATGCATGGGAGCACCACCACCTGCAAATTCCCCTCCAAGCCACACACCTAACTTGGAGCTATATCACCATCCCTTCGCTGTCGCTGCGTAAAAATCCTATAACTCCCTTCCTGACAGCACTATGGGTGTATCTACAGCACATGGACTGCAACGGTTCAAGAAGACAGTTCACCACCACCTTCTCAAGGGCAATTAAAGATCGGCAGTAAAGGCTGGTCTAGCCAGCGACGCCTACGTTGCGTGAAAAGAATACAAAAAAGGAGGGAAGAGAGAAAATTGGGAACTACAGGTCAATTGCCTTGACATCAGTCATTGGAAAAATGCGGGAGTCTATTATTAAGGAAGTCTTAACAATGCATTTAGAAAATCATAGTATGATCAGACAAAGTCAACACGGTTTTACGAAAGGGAAATTGTGTTTGACAAATCTATTAAGAGTTTTTTGAGGATGTAACCAGTAGGGTAGATAAAGGAGAACTAGTAGATGTAGTAAACATGGATTTTCAAAAGGCATTCAATAAAGGTGCCACACAAAAGATTAATACACAAGATAAACAATCTCTTGTGTTTCTGGCCCTCTCCCTGTTATTCTGCACTCTCTTCTACAAAAAGGGGGTTGGATAATGTTAGGAGTGGCTAGCGAGGATGTGTGATTCTTCAGCATGGACTGCACAAGATAAAAGAGAGAATTAGGCAGATGTCATAGGGCGGCGCAGTGGTTAGCACCGCAGCCTCACAGCTCCAGTGACCCGGGTTCAACTCTGGGTACTGCCTGTGTGGAGTTTGCAAGTTCTCCCTGTGACCGCGTGGGTTTTCTCCAGGTGCTCCGGTTTCCTCCCACAAGCCAAAAGACTTGCAGGTTGGTAGGTAAATTGGCCATTATAAATTGTCCCTAGTATAGGTAGGTGGTAGGGAAATATAGGGACAGGTGGGGATGTGGTAGGAATATGGGATTAGTGTAGGATTAGTATAAATGGGTGGTTGATGGTCGGCACGGACTCGGTGGGCCGAAGGGCCTGTTTCAGTGCTGTATCTCTAAATAAGGGCTCAAGGAGTTGTGAGTAATATATTGGCACGGATAGAGTATTGGTTTACAGACAGAAAGCAGAGACCAGAGATAAATGGGGCATTTTCAAGTTGGCAGGATGTAACTAGGAGGGTCGCAAGGATCAGTGCTGAGACCTCCACTATTTATAACCTATATTAATGACTTAGGCGAAGAGAGAGGAAATAATTTATCCAAGTTTCTTAACAATACAAAACTAGGTCAAAATGTAAGTTTTGGGACAAACATTAAAGATGTTGGCAAAGTGATTTAGACATGTTAAGTGGGGGGGAAACAAGGTGGCTGATCGAGCAATATGTGGGGAAGCGTGAGGTTATTCACTTTGGTAATAACAGAAAAGCATTTTTTTTAAGAAGGTTTGAAACTTTTAAATGTTTATGTTCAGAGAGATTTGGATATACTCATACAAGGAAAACAAAGTTACTATGCAGCTACAGCAAGCAAGTAGGAAGGTAAATGGCATGTTGGCTTTCATTACAAGAACAAGGAAGTCTTGCCGCAATTGTATAGGACTTTGGTGGGAACACACCTGGAGTATTGTGCAGAATTTTGATATCCATTCCAAAGGAAGGATATACTTGCCTTGGAGGTGTTACAGCAAAAGATTACTAGATTGGTTCCTGGGATGAGAGGATGAGTAAGTTGGGCCAATACTCTCTGGAGTTTAGAAGAGGTGATCTCTGAAACATACAAGGTTCTGTAAAGGCTCAACAGGGTAGACACAGAGTTGTTTCCCCTGGCTGGGGAAATCTAGAACACAGGGGCACAGCCGCAATATAAAAGGGTGGATCATTTAGGACTGAGTGAGAAGAAATCTTTTCACTCAGAGGGTTGTGAATCTTCGTAATTCTCTACCCAAGCGAGTTGAGGATGCTCCAACACTGAATATGTTCGAGGCTGAGATAGATAGATTTCTGGGGTCTCTCAAGGAATCAAGGGATATGGAGAGCAGGCAGGGCAGTGGAATTAAGGCAAAATATCAGCCATGATCGTATTGAATGGCGGAGCAGGCTCAAGGGGCCATATGGGTCTACTCGTATTCATTATTTTATTAACTAGAGGTCATAAACATAAGATAGTCAGTAATAAATCCAATAGGGAATTAAGGAAAAACTTCTTTACCCAAAGAGTGGTTAGAGTATGGAACTCACTACCACAAGGTGCATTTGAGGTGAATAGCATAGGTACATTTAAGGGGAAGCGAGGTAAGTACAAGGGAGAAAGCAGTAGAAGGATATGCTGATGAAGTTTGATGAAGAAGGGTGCAAGGTGGCCTTGTGTGAAGCAGAAACAATGGTTTATTGCTGTGATGTGAATACTTGTAACTTTGTAACTGTCTTTTGTATGAACATACGTTGACTTATGTTTGTTAATTGTTTTCTGTGTATACGTCTACAAATATCTTGTTTTTGCGATATTAAGCTCTGCTGGTTTTTCTGTGGATTACCAAGATGGACGGCTAGCTATATAAACTATGTTGGGATTGTTAAATAAAATCTTCCACTTTTAAGTCCTTCTGAAATGGCCTAGCAAGCCACTCAGTTGTATCAAACCGCTACAGAAAAGTCAAAGAATAAAACAGGATGGACCACCGGCATCAAACTAGGCACAGGACATGACATAGGCACACTTACCTGGTCAATCCTGCAAAGTCCTCCTCACTAAAATCTGGGGACTTGCATCAAAATTGAGAGAGCTGTCCCACACTCTAATCAAGCAACAGGCTGATATAGTCATACACTACCCAAAGGGCTTTGGAGGCACAGTCATTGAATATGTTCACGATAGAAATCAATTGTTTCAGTGCTGTATCTCTAAATAAATAAATATCAAGGAATATGGGGATAGTGCAGCAAAATGGCATTCAGGTAGACGATCAGCCATGATCTAGTTTAATGACAAAGCAGGTTCGAGGGCCCAAATGGTCTACTCCTGCTCCCATTTCTTATGTTCCTTTACTCACCAAATCAATGTCTCCACCATCTCTGGGGCAGACCCACCAGAGTAGGCAGCACAGTGGCCCTTGGAAGCCCTTAATATTGATTCCAACCTCAAAGTCTCATGGCATCAGGTCAAACTTGGGCAAGGAAACCTCCTGCTGATTTCCACATACCTCCCTCCCTCAGCTGATGAATCAGTGCTCCTCCATGTGGAACACCACTTGGAAGAAGCGCTGAGGGTAGCAAGGGCACAAAATATACTTGGATGGGGGACTTCAATGTTCATCACAAAGAGTGGCTCAGTAGCCCCACTACTGACTGAACTGGCCTAATCCTGCAAGACATATCTGACATATTGGGCCTGTGGAAGGTGGTGAGAGAACTAACAAGAGGGAAAAACCTACTAGACCTTGTCCTCACCAGTCTACTCGTCACAGATGCATCTGTCCATTGCAATTTTGGTAGGAGTGACCACCGCACACTCCTTTTGTGGAAAAAAAGTCCCATCATCACACTGAGGACGCCCTCCATCATATTGTGTGGCACTAACACCATGCTAAATGGAATAGACTCAGAGGCATGAGGCGCTGTGGGCCATCAACAGTAGCACAATTGTATTAAAACATAACCTGTAACCTCAGTCAGCATATCCCTCACTCTACCATTACCATCAAGACAGAGGCAAACCCTGTTCAATAAGGAGTAGAAGAGAGCATGTCAGGAACAGCAAATGGCTTACCTAAAAATGAGATGCCAATCTGGTGAAGCTACAGCAGAGGACTACATGCATGCTGAAGAGCAGAAGTAGCATACGGTAGGGCCAAGTCATCCCACAGCCAACAGATCAGATCAAAGTTCTTAAGCCGGGTTACCCGACCCGAACCGGACCACAGGCGTCGGGTTCAGGCCGGGTCTATATTCTGCGTCCAGCATTCGGGCTCGGATTGGGTTGGGCTGGACTGTACGGTTTTGTTTCGTATTGTTTTCATTTTAATCTACGATTTTTTTTCTGTTTCAATAATATGTTTGTTATTTTCAGGTTGGGTCGGGCATTTACAAAAAAAATTAAAGGACTTGGGCCCGGTTCGGGTTCTAATTTTATACCCGAGCCAGGCTTTACAAAGCTCTCCAGTCCTGCCATCTCCAGTCGTGAATGGTGGTGGAGAATTAAACAAATAACCGGAAGAGGAGGAGGATCCATGAACATGGCCATCCTTAATGATGGGGTGCCCAGCACATTAGTGCAAAAGACAAGGCTGAAGCATTCGCAACCATCTTCAGCCAGAAGTGCCGAGTAAATGATCCATCTTGGCATCCTCCTGCGGTGCTCAGCATCGTAGATGCCAGTCTTCAGTTAATTCAATCCACTCCACGTTACAACAAGCAACAGCTGAATGCACTGGATACAGAAAGGCTATGGGCCTTGACAACATCCCCACTGTATTACTGAAGACTTGTGTTCCAGAACTAGCCACGCCCCTAGCCAAGCTGTTCCTGTACAGTTACAACACTGGCATCTTACCCTACAATATGCAAAATTGCCCAGGTATGCCCTGTCCGTCCACAAAAAGTAAGACAAACCCAATCCAGCCAATTACCACCCCATCAGACAACTCTCAATCATCAGCAAAGTGATGGAAGGTGTCGTCAGCACAGTTATCAAATAGCACTCACTCAACAATAATCTTCTCACCGATGATGAGTTTGGGTTTTGCCAAGGCCACTAGGCTCCAGATTTCACTACAGCCTTGGTCCAAACATGGACAAAACAGCTGAATTTCAGAGGTGAGGTGAAGTGACTGCTCTCGACATCAAGGCAGCATTTGACCGAATATGGCATCAAGGAGCCCCAGCAAAACTGAAGTCAATGGGAATGAGAGGAAAATTTCCCACTGGTTAGAGTCATACCTAGCACAAAGGAAGATGTTATGACTGTTGGAGGCCAGTCATCTTGGCCCCAATACATAGCTGCAGGAGTTCCAACCATCTTCAGCTGCTTCATCGATGACCTTCCCTCAATCATATGGTCAGAAGTGGGAATGTTCGCTGATGACTGCAGCATTCAGTACCATTTGCAACTCCTCAGATAATGAAGCAGTCCATGCCCACGCAGCAAGACCTGGACAACATTCAGGTTTGGGCAGGTAAGTGGCACGTAATATTCCACTCCACACAAATGCCAGGCAATGACCACCTCCAACAAGAGAGAATCTAACCTTCTCCCTTTGACATTCAATGGCATTACCATCACTGAATCCCCCACTATCAACATCCTGAGATGGCGGGTGGGGGTGGGGGTTACTATTCACCGGAAACTTAACTGGACCAGCCATATAAATCATGTGGCTACAAGAGCCACATGGCCAAAAGCAAGTACTCACCTCCTGACTCCCCAAAGCCTTTCCACCATTTACAAGGCACAAGTCAGGAGTGTGATGGAATATTCTTCACTTGCCTTGAAGAGTGCAGTCACTCATCACTCAAGAAGCTTGACATCATCCGGGACAAAGCAGCCCACTTGATCGGCACCCCATCTACCACCTTAATCAGTCACTCTCTCCACTAGTGTGTACCATCTACAAGATGCATTGCATCAACTCACCAAGGCTTCTTCAACAGCACCTTCCAAACTCGCAACCTCTACCACCTAGAAGGACAAGGGCAGCAAACGCACATGGGAGCACCACCAACTAGCTTCCCTCCAAGTCACACACCATCCCCATTTGGAACTATATCACTGTTCCTTCATTGTTGCTGGGTCAAAATTCTGTAACTCCCTCCCTAACAGCACTGTAGGTGTAACTACACTACATGGACTACAGTGGTTCAGCGCAGCGGCTCATCACCACCTTCTCAAGGGCAATTAGGGGTGGGAAATAAATGCTGATGCCCACAGCCCATGAAAGAATATTTTAAAAAGCGATAACAAGGAATCAATATTTTAAGGTGGTTGAGACCAAATAAAACTTGAAGGATTGTGGGAGATTAAGGTACCTAGAGTTATGAAAGTCTGAATGTTGTTAAAATCACTGTATGTTCATTTTAATTTAAGATTGTGCCCCCTACGAACTAGGAGATTTAAGGAAGGCTTTGTGCTTTCACAAGAAGTACAAAGACACATGATATAGATTTGATTTGACTGCAATTTGCATTATGCCACTGTTCCAATGCACAATTTTTTTTTGGGGGGGGGGGTAAAAACAGCATTGGAGAATTACAAAATGAGAGAGTTTGAACATGTTCGATTTTTAAAAAATTGACTTTGCAGCACATATGAAACTGCCATTGTGCTACTCCCCAAGTCCAATGTTTTTTCCCCCTCAGTGAATGTGCAATTAACCCCTTACTTCTATTTGCCACATTACATTTCTGAATGCGAAGTCAAACTGTATTAGCTTTTTTTTTTTAAGAATCAGCTTAGAGAGATACCAGAACACTCACAAAAGGTACTTGTAGAAGGCAAGTATGTATTGAGGGATTTTCTATTTAAATTAGGTTCAGAGAGATTAAATGGTATTACAAATAATTAGCTACTAAATGCTAGATTAGACAAAATAAATAAAAATCTGGAACCCAGATGGGAACATGGTTCGGTAGAAGGTGAGAAAATTTGGATTGGTGTGCTATGTTGGGAAGCCTTACAAGCAAAGTGACATTGTTTTGTGACTGTTCCTGTGATTGCGCCAATACTATTGCTACCTGATGATACTACTTTAAATACTCCATCAGTGCATCAATAGACTTGTTGGAGGATTATGTACGCAAGGAGCTTGTGAACAATCTGAAGATACTAGTTCAATGAAATGAGGGAGCCTGGAAAGCCCAGATACTTATTGCTGTTCCAGGATAAGTGATGCCTGCCTATGAGTCAGTGTTGTGCTATGGGGATCAACATCAATATGTGATTTCACCCTGGATGAAGAATTCCTTAACTGCACCATACATGTTGATTGATGGAATGTGTAAGAGAATTAATGTTCGGAGCGGCCAACATATTGCATTGCACACCATTTGTATGTTTGGTGGTTAACAGGAGATAGAATGCCTGGAAGAACTATCAACACCTCACATATTTGTTCTTGTGCCTCCAGTATTCTCCTTTGCATTGCTGGCCCCCAGAGTTCCACATCTTTGAGCTTGGCGAGGATAGCACCCTCCAACAGGCATTCACCTCAGTTGTCCCAGTCACCACTATCTGTTCCTGCTCACTTATGCTCCTCAGGTGCTGGCCCATCCATCTGACTAAAACACATTCAATCTGACAGTCACTGCGCTGGTGCTTGCAATGCATGTAACGTGTGACGATGCATCATCAGGAGGAATGTCCTCCTCTTCTGTGGACCTCCTCCTTCACCAGGTTCACTTCCACAATCTCTGGTGTTTCTGGCCCTCTCTCTGTTATTCTGCACTCTCTTCTACAAAAAGGGGGTTGGATAATGTTAGGAGTGGCTAGCAAGGATGTGTGATTCTTCAGCATGGACTGCACAAGATAAAAGAGAGAATTAGGCAGATGTCATAGGGCGGCACAGTGGTTAGCACCGCAGCGCCTCAGCTCCAGCGACCCGGGTTCAACTCTGGGTACTGCCTGTGTGGAGTTTGCAAGTTCTCCCTGTGTCTGCGTGGGTTTTCTCTGGGTGCTCCAGTTTCCTCCCACAAGCCAAAAGACTTGCAGGTTGGTAGGTAAATTGCCCCTTATAAAGTGCCCCTAGTAGATGTAGGTGGTAGGGAAATATAGGGACAGGTGGGGATGTGGTAGGAATATGGGATTAGTGTAGGATTAGTATAAATGGGTGGTTGATGGTCGGCACAGACTCGGTGGGCCGAAGGGCCTGTTTCAGTGCCTCATCTCTAAACTAAACTAAAGAATGGGGATCTCTGTGGAAAATTATTACAGTGCAAATTAAAGAGGCTTGTTCAGGGGAGGCAAAAGTCGAGTAGGTCAGTGGAGATGAGACGGGATGGTGTTAGTGGCAGCAGTGAAAGAAGTAGCAGGTGAGTATTAGTAAAGAGTGAGCATGGTGGTGCAATGTACCATTGTGATTGGATGTGAAGAAAGTGATGTAGGGATGAGGAGTAGTATGAATGGTGTCTGAAGGACATGAGAATGTGGAAGGATATGCATTGCAGGAGATGGGTAAAGGAGGACCCAGAAGTCAGGACACAGAACATATGAATTAGGAGAAGTAGGCCATTCAGCCCCTCTAGCCTGCTCCTCCATTCAATAAGATCATGGCTGATCGGTTTGTGTCTTGAATTCCACAGTCCTATCTACCCCCAATAACCTTTGATTCCCTTGCCTAACAAGAATCTATCTACCCCCGCCTTAAAAATATTCAATGACCTCGCCTCCACCACCTTCAGAGGCAAAGAGTTTCAAAGTTGCACAACACTCAGAGAAAAATTTCTCCTCCTCTCTGTCCTAAAAGGGCAACCCCTAATTTTAAAACAGTGCCCCCTAGTTCTGGACTCACCCACAAGAGGAAACATTATTTCCAAATCCACCTCGTCATGACCGTTCAGGATCTTATAAACTTCAATCAAGTCTCCCCACACTCTTCTAAACTCCAGTGAAAACAAGCCAGTCTGTCCAACCTTTCCTCGTAAGACAACCTGCTCATTCCAGGTACCAATCGAGTAAACCTCCTCTGAACCACCTCCAACCCATTTACATCCTTCCTTAAATAAGGAGACCAAAACTGCACACAACATTCAAGATGAGGTCTCACCAATGCCCTGCATAACTGAAGCATAAAGTTCCATTCTTTTATTTTCAATTCCTTTCGTAATGAAGTATAGCATTCCATTAGCCTTCTTTATTATTTGCTGTACCTGCATACTAACTTGTTGTGACTCATGCACTAGAACACCTAGATCCCTCTGCACATTGGAATTTTGTAGTCGTTCTCTGTTTAAGTAATACTCTGCTTTTTTATTCTTCCTGCCAAAGTGAACAACTTCACATTTTCCCACATTATACTCCATCAGCCAGATTTTTGCCCACTCAAACTATCTGTATCAGTCTGCAACCTCCTTATGTCTCCTTCACAACATACTTTCCTACCTATCTTTGTCACCTGCAAATTTAGCTAGCATGCCATCGCTCCCCTCATCTAAGTCATTGATATAAATTATAAAAAGTTGCGGCCCCAGCACAGCCAATCTTCTATCCATGCTAATATGTTATCCCCTACACCATGCCCTCCTACTTTGCACAATAACTTTTTACATGGCACCTAGTCAAATGCCTTCTAGAAATCCAAGTACAGTACATCAATGGGCTCCCTTTTATCCAGGGCACATGTTACTCCTTCAAAGAACTCCAATAAATTAGTTAAACATGATTTCCCTTTCACAAAGCCACGCTGACTATTCCCGATTACCTTGAGTTTTTCTAAGTGCTCAGCTATAACCTCCTTAATGATCGATTCCAACACCTACCCACGACAGACGTCAAGCTAACTGGCCTATAGTTACCTGTTGTCTGCACCCCCCCCACCCCCCTCTTGAATAGGGAGGTTATATTTGCTACTTTCCAGTTTGATCCAGAAATGTTTCCTGCACTGGATCCAGGCACTTGACGTCACGTTCCTGCAGATTTCCTCAGCTATCTCAATCCAAGTCTTCTTCAAATATAGCAACAGGTTTCTTATTCTCACTTGTGGAGAACAGCACATCCTTCCTGGCCCTTTTCAAGACCTTCGCGGAGGCATTGGAGAACCCCGGGGCCCGTGTTCTCTCTCTTCCCAGCCACAGTAACAATTTTTAACAATCCTTTTCATTAAAGGTAACACTATCCCTATTCCCCTGAAGAGGCAGGCAGCGGCTGGGACTTAAGAGGGGAAATTGCATCATGCAAGTGGGTGGCACATCTGCAGACTTGTGAATCAGCTGAGAAATCTGGAAGCATTATTTAAATGAGGTCTAATCATTAAAATCAAAGGCCTCCACATTGTGGAAAGCTGTGGGTTCGTACCCGCTATCCCACTCACACACTCTGATTGCATCTCCAAGTTAAAATTGGGGTCCATAACATTTACATGAGAAATTTAGTTATTTAATGGCAAGACTACAGATTTAAATAGGGGCAGATTAGCATAGTTATTCATTCAGTATACATAATTCTAAGGGTAATAATAATGTTAAAGAAATCTATTATAACGGTATTAAAAAGCTTAATCTGAATTGCAGCCAGAAACACTCATATCAGAGCCATGGGATCGGATTTTAACTTAGTCTGTCTGAGAACAGGTCAGATTTCAGTCGGACGCCCATTGAGTAAGGGGGAAAATTGGGTGTCAGATCCAAATATGCCCCGTTCTGAATGAGCGGGCCAGGTTATGGGAAGTTAGTCCAAGTAAACGATCAGCTGTGAACAGTTTGAAGCAATAAAAACATCAGATGAGAATACATTTCAATGCATTAAAACAAACTGGCTCATGTGATTGTGTATTGGTATGTGACAGAAACAAAAATATGCCAAGCATTAAGGCTGCACCATGCCAATTTCAAAACATGAGCTGATACTCAAATGCACAGACCATTCATTCCATGACTACAGTCAATGCTGCTCCACTACCAGTTGGCACAAGGTGTGATTACAGTGATATTACCTAAAGATAGCCAATTTTCCTCTTTTCTGTCCTTTTCTTTCCAAGCACCCCACTACCAGGAGACAAGTCAGTAAGCCACCTACTCAAGAACAGGTGAGACTCCCTCTCAAACAGAATAAGCATCAAATAGGCAAAACAGCAAGAAGACAAAAAACAATATAATGCCTGCACTGCCAGGTTCAGCATTATATATTTCATTTTCACTACAATATGACTAAAACTTCTTGGCAATGTTATCTATAATGGTCTAGAAATCCTTGTTAATTATACAGTTTTGACAAAGCCAAGGTTTATTGTCCATTCCTAATTACCCTGATAGCAGTTTTATACAATTGAGTGGCTTGGCCACTTCAGAGGGCAGTTAAGAATTAACCATGATGGACAATACTTGAGTTTTTATAACAATCCAATAGCTTCATGGTCACCTTTACAGTTACACCAGCTTTTTATTCCACACTTTGTTTTTACTTTTTGAAAACTGAATTCAATTTCTCAAAAACTGCCATGATGGGATTTGTATTTGCATTCTCTGAACTATTAGTCAAACTACTAGTCCAATGACATAACCACTATGCTACCCTACCCTAAATACGTTGAGTCAGGTTCCGATTATAATTCTCACTATTATTTACTATGATATTGCAGATTATATCATACAGCGGACTTGCAACAATCAATTTTCATGAATCAAATTTCCAGTCCTCATACAGTCAATGGAAAATAGTCAAAAAGTAAAATCATCCTACCTATGGACAGGAGGCGCCATGTAACTGCTGGAGAGGCAAAGCAGGCAAACACATCGTCCGTGCAAGAGAAGTGAGTGAGTTGTGGGAGAATGACCGACTGCCCCCGGCATTGGCCCCACATGTAGACCTGACCACCTTGGGTCTTAGCAGCTGAGGTGTGAGTAGAATGGCAGGCTGCAATCTCCACAATCCTAGGGAACAAGAAAAATACAATCAACAGGGATACAGTACTGTAAATAAAGGAAAGCATACTAGAACCAAATGCAACTCCCTTAGGTATAAAGTACAGCCCATGAACTTTATGCTGCTGTTTGAATGTGCTACACGTTGCAGTTTATTGATACTTTTGTAATTTATTGACTTTGTATTAGTTCAATGAACAATTTTATGGCTCATACAATGAAGTGCTTTCACTAACATGTCACCATATCAAATGTCTTTTGAAAGTCCACGTACACATCGACAGCATTGCCCTCATTAACCCTTTCCGTTACCTCCTCAAAACATTCCAGCAAGTTAGTTAAACATGATTTTCCTTCAAGATATCCATGCTGCCTTTCCTTAATTAACCCATATTTGTCCATGTGACTATTAATTTTGTCCTGAATTATTTCTTCCAGAAGTTTCCCCACCACCGACGGGCCTGTAGTTGCTGGGCTTATTTTACACCCTTTTGAGCAAGTGTTTAACATTTGCAATTCTCCAGTCCTCTGGCACCAACAGAGTCTAAGGAAGACTAAAAAATAATGACTAGTGCCTCAGCAATTTCCACCCTCACTTCCCTCAGTATCCTTGGATGCATCTCATCTAGTCCTGGTGCCTTATCCGCTTTAAGTACAGACAGCCTATCCAATACCTCCTCAGCATCAATTTTAAACCCTTCTAGTGTCTGAATTACCTCCTCTTTCACCATTGCCTTAGTTTCATCTTCTTCCTTAGTAAAGATAGATGCAAAGTATTCATTTCATAACTCAGCTATGCCCTCTGCCTCCATGTGTAAACCCCCTTTATAGTCCCTAATCGGCCCACTCTTCCTTTTACCACCCTTTTACTATTTAAATGTCAATAGAAAACTTTGGGTTTCCTTTAATGTTAGCTGTCAGCCTCTTTTCATGCTCCATCTTTGCTTCTCTTATTTGCATTTTCACTTCCCCTCTGGACTTCCTATATTCAGCCTAGTTCTCAATTGTATTTTCTACCTGGCATCTGTCAAAAGCACACTTTTTCTTCTGTATCTTCATCTCTACCTCTTTTATCATCCAAGGAGCTCTGGATTTGTTTTCCCTACATTTCCCCTCACTATGTTGAAAACACTATAGGAAACCGGATCACCAACCAGGCTCTATTGTGATAATTAAAACAATCTAACGCAAAAAAAAAATTATCGTTGCACTTAACCAAGGAACTTAAAATTTTCAACCATTTTCTTGATACACAACACAAGTTGATAGATACATTCTAGTAACAGTGATCAAAATAGAGACATCTTGATAAAGTAAATTTAAAAAAAAACTATTTCCATTCGCCGCTGCATCAGTAGATTTGACTGTTTTTAGGTATGGTTAGGATTTTTATTTCCTTTTTTAAAAGCGCAGCAGGTTGCTAGGATATGGAATGCCAACCAGAAACAGTGGCAGAAGCAGAATCCAAAATAGGTTTTAAAATGAAAATGGATAAATATTTGGAAAAGAAAAAACAATGCAAATGGACCAAGAGACTAAGTGGATAGCTCCTTCAGAGTCAGCACAAGCCCAATGGGCCAATCAGCCTCTTTCGGTGCTGTTAAGTTCTATGATCCTCTACGACACAACAACTGCAGGGCAATGCGAACATGTAATTTAGTGGCAAAACGAGCTGCAAGTACAACAATTCATTATCAATGTTACAGTGATCACCAGCTGCCATCAGATACAATCCTCCAAAGGCCATCAGAAGTTATTCATACAGATGATTGCAAAAAGAAAATAAAAGGTTTTACTACACTGTACATTACAAATGAAAAAGAAAACACAAGATTGTCATATCTGATTTAAAGAGTAGTTATTAACGTTAACTGAGTGATGTTTGAGATATCGCCACAACCATTACCTTTCCCTGTCCACAATGATCTGTACCGGACAAGATTGGTTGTTTTTAACGCCACTGCCCAGCTGACCGTATGCGTTAGCTCCCCAGGAATAGAGCAAACCCTCATCTGTTAGTGCAAGTGTGTGAGCGTAGCCACAGACAATCTGCAAATAAAGTTACAAGTTGCAAACATCAGCGTCAGGCACTTCCAAGCTGAAACACGAACAAAAAAGAACCACAGCTTGGGTAAGCTAGTATTAAACACTTACTTCATCTATACCAGATTAAAAGATACAAGCAGCAAATACTCTTTCTTACATCAGACTACACAACATACAGATTTTATTTCAAGGTAAGGCATATTAAGGTGCATTTATACTCAGAACTCCAAAGGCATAAAATTAACATTTGGAATCATATAGTATAAGGGAGTTGTTACCAGCTGCAAGCAGCTCACTGGAGCTACTGGTCTTCGACCTGCAGTGTAGTATACCCAGTCTGACTATACCTCTACATCGTGACACAAAAAGCTGCAGCAAACACCAGAGTCAAGTCCTGAGCTGAATCTCAGAAGGAGCAACATGCAACTCCTTCAGAAGGAGGCAGACTCACACTGCTTGGATGTTACATCATAGGAGTACAATTCCAGGTTTAGCAAGTGCTGTGGGGTGAGCTGGACAATTACCTCGATCTTATTTAAATGTAGTGAGGACACTCACACCGTCAATACATTTAAAATTTAAAAGCTGCGTGTGGATCTCAGTGCAGATGTTCAAGTAGTATAATACTGCAATGATGCTAGTGCCAGTTTAAAAACAATTGCACATAAGGTGACCCATGCATAAAACGAACCCTCCCTTCTACTTTAAGATCAAAGAAACCCATAGCCTACAAATACGATGTCCCCTGTCAATGTGGTTCACTAGAGAGTAGGAAATTTGGTCATAATGCACGCAAACTTCCATATCTCATCACTGTTACATGAAGGCACAGAGCAGGAGACTAGCAGCATGCAAGAGTTGCAAGTGGGAAACAACAAGCCTGAACATGAGAGCCCACAACACAGGCCAGGAATAGTTGAGCACGCTCTCTAAAGTGTGCTACAGTACCATACACCATAATGTCCCCTATGACGACCTCCTCACCATCACTTACCAACTACAATAGTCCTGTATAGTCTTCTGTACAAAATATACAGAGAGATACATCTTTTATATCGCACCTTACAGGTCTTCAGATTATTCCAACATACTTCATAGAATTCCTTCTAAAGTGTACTTTCATTGTTATGGAGGCAAATGCATTTGCCAACCTGTGTACACTAAAACCCTACAGTCAGCGATAACAAATTCCTAATTAATCTGTTTGTGGTGAAGTTGTTTGGCATTGGTTAGAATGCCAAAAGAAATCGTGCTCTTTGAAAAAATTAATGGGATCTTTCATGTCCACCTGAATAGGCAAACGGGACCAGGTTTAACATCTCAACGAAAAGCTGGCCCTTTCAACAATGCAACATTCCCTCAGCACTACACTAAAGCGTCAGTCTAGATAATGTCCTGGTGTAGCGTTCGATTGAACCTACAAACTTCTTACTCATAGGAAAGCACTACCAACAAGCCAAAATGTCATCAGACATAACACCAAACATACCTGACACACATGAACTCCTTGTAATGTTGCCAGTCTACATGGGGTCGGTTGATTACCATTACTACCTAATCCAAGTTGCCCATTACCATTGTAACCCCAACCATACACCTGCAATGCAAGACAAACCAGTTAAAGAAAGAACTTGTGCTTATATAGTGCTTTTCATATCCCCAGGATGTCCCAAAGTGTTTCACAGCCTATGAAATACTTTTGAAGTGCAGTCACTGTTTCCATGTTGTCATGGTCCTGTAGTATTTTTTTCCAGGAATGTGCGGTTTGCCTTTAGGGCTTGCAAAGGATCAGTATTGCTTTAAGAACCAGCAAGCCTCAGGAGTTACAGGAAGGTGCATTTTCGTTGCCTTAGAAACAGCCATTTGGATACTGCGATTCAAAGGGTGCATTCTCGTTACCGTAGATAGAGCTACTGGGAGTGAGTATCAAGCGATACATTTGTTACAATTCAATTTTGAACTGGCTTTTTAGTTGAAGACAGTTTGTTCTAACAGAACACAGACACAGAGGACAGACAAGACAGCGGTGGTATTTAGCACCTGAAAAAAGAGCTTGCAACCATTTAAACTGAAGGAATAGGATTTTAGTCTGTTTAATTATTATCTCTCAAAATTCTAAAAAAGTCAAGCCAAAAACAGAGATGTCTGGTAATTTGAACTGAAGGAAGGGAAGTTAGACTGTGACAATCTTTTATCCCTCAAAAACTCTAAAGTCAGATTGATTCTACTGAAAGAGTTTGCAAGTCGTTAATTGTTGAAATTCGTTGCAGAAGGAAAGCATCACCTACTACTGGAGTTAGACTACAGACTGTTCTACTGTGGAAGAACTTATTTTCCACGTTGGACAACTGCGAGGACTTCAAGCAACATTCTGTGAGGACTTCAAGCAACATTGGACTGTAAATTTGCAAGGACTCTAATTTTTTCTATTCTAAATGTTGTTTATATCTTCATAGTGTTTAGGAATTTAGTTCTTCGAATTAAAGAGTTAATTTATTGATTTAAAGCCTCATTCAGGGGATAATAGATGGTACAATTTGGCTGGGTCTTTCTTTAATTTGGAAAGTTTTAAATGATATGTTTGGCGATCTGTGGAGCGAAGGGATTGAATTAACAGTGCGTTTCTCCCACCACAATCAGAATAGTATATTTTGATTGGGGGCTTTGACTGGAGCGGTCGGTCGTAGCAATGTCAACAAATGCGAGAGCCAATTTACACACAGCAAAGTTCTAACAACAGCAATGAGATAATCTGTTAGTGAAATAAAAACAAGAAACGCTGGAAATACTCAGCAGGTCTGGCAGCATCTGTGGAGAGAGAAGCAGAGTTAACATTTCAGGTCAGTGACCTTCATCAGCTGCGAGAGGGGAGGCCGGGCGCCCCGCCCAGCACCCCGAGTCCAAGCAGGATGCAGGCAGATGGCGGAAAGCTGGGCTTCACTCCCCCACTTGAGGGAGCCGTAGTGTGGATCCAGCCCCAACTCCAACCTGCTGTTGGGCCGCAGGAAAGCGGCGAGCGGCCGCTGCTGGCACCTGGGCCACGGACACCGCCTGAGGAAAGTGACGCTGACCAAGCCCACCTTCTGCCCGCACTGTACCTACTTCATCTGGGGGCTCAGCAGCTTCCAGTGCGACCACAAGTCCAAAGCTAGGTCTAGGAGTCACGTTTCGAGGGCTCGCAGAGCCGGGGTGCGGGGGTAATGTCTCCGGGTGAAGGCGGATTCTTTTCAATCGGTGCTCATTTGCCTCGGATTACATCCAGGGGATAGCACAGACCCGATGGTATTGTGAACTGCGAGGAGGATAATGATAGACATAGACTGGTGGAATGGGCAGACATGTGGCAGATGAAACTTAGTGCAGAAAAAGTGTGAGGTGGGATTGCTTCTCCTCATTCGTCTCAAAGCTATGTAAAATAAAGGGCATAATTCTAAAGGGGGTGCAGAAACAGAGACACCTGGGGATATTTGCGCACAAATTGTTGAAGGTGGCATGGCAAGTTGAGAAAGTGGTTAATAAAGCATACAGGACCCTGGACTTTATAGAGGCATACAGTACAAAAGGAAGGAAGTTATGATAAACTGTATAAAACTCTAGTTTGGCCTCAGCTGGAATATTGTGCCCAATTCTGGACACCACACTTTAGGAAGGAACATGAAGGCTTTAGAGAGGGTACATAAAAGATTTGCGAGAATGTTCCAGGGATGAGGAACTTCATTTATGTGGACAGATTAGAGAAGCTGAGGTGTTCTCCTCAGAGCAGCAAAGGCTGAAAGGAAATTTGATAGAGGTGTTCAAAATCATGATGGATCCAGACAGAGTAGATAGAGAGAAACTGTTCCCATTTTCAAAATGGTCGACAACCAGAGGACACTGATTTAAGGTGAATGGCTAAAGAAGCACCAGCAACATGAGGAAAACCTTTTTAAGCAGCAAGTGGTTAGGATTTGGAATGCACTGCCTGAGAGTGTGGTGGAGGCATATACAATTGAGGCTTTATACAAAAGGGAATGGATAAGCACGTGAAGAGAAAAAATTTGCAGTGCTACGGAAAAGGACGTGGCAGTGGGGCGAGCTGAGTTGCACTCACAGAGAGCTGGCATGGACATGAAAGGCAGAATGGCCTCCTTCTGTGCTGTAACCATTGTATGATTCTATATATAAATCTGTTTAGTGGTTTACAGCTATCCTCACCTCATTACAGTGTCCATCAATCTGCATTCCAAACAAGACAAGAGAACACACATGGTGGTGTGTACAAGATCACACTATCCAGTACACACAACAGGTCTCATTGTTACAGTCCTCAGCTCACAATACTATTTAAGTACAGTCTGGGCAGCAAAAGTGTTCTCCAGTTCATTGGGCCAGTGATGCTGCACTCAAGAGAATATGTAGAAGAGATCGAAAATTTATAATGTGCACAATATAGAAATGGTTATCAACATCATTACAGACTCTCACTATATTTAGGAAGTAACATGTCGCCAAGATAGATGACAAACTGTTTGCTCATATTTATACTGAATTGTTCAGAGTACCCAGAACAATGCTAAAGTCTTTTAATATACTACATCTTAAAAAACAAGTTTATTATTCAGTAACTATAAACAGTATTTTATAGTACACATTTCAGGCACCAGGTTATGCCAGAAGGTGTGAAATCTCAACATGCTGCAAGGCACCATTTATTTCCCATCACGCCAGCCACAGAATTGCACAGCCTTGCACAACAGATTTAGCCCACAGCTTCATGGGCAAGAAATGTAAATCAGCAAGCAGACACCCCTTTGAAATGCTGATGGTTTGTAAACATGAAGAAATTCAGTAAGATCAGCCCTACTATTGCAATGATGACTGTGTTAGCATTTTAAAGTACAAGATTAAGCATGCAGTTTACCCTTGCTTATCACGTGACATTGCTCACCTCTCCATTATCCAATACTGCCATGGAGGATGACTGACCACAGGCAATAGTGGCAACCACTTTATTTTGTAAACAACTGGTCACTCTTCGTGGTGTTGGCTGATTAGAAGTGGACCCTGATCCGACCTGTCCACAGTTATTATAACCCCAGGCATAAACCTGTCATAAAAAGCATAAATATATTAGCAAAAAGTTTCTAAACTGTATACAAGATCAAGAGGGGGTAATTCTGAATTAAAATACTGAAGAATCAAGGACAAAAATCATACATTAAAAAAAAGCTCTAAACCAAAAAGTATACAAGATTGAGACTCCTTTCTATCAGTTTGACTCAGTGAAGGAAGTAGAAGACAGACACCTGCTTGTATTTTAACATCTTTTGGTTTTATTTGACTATGCATATGTGCACAGATACATACACAGATGTACAGACAGCTGTATTACACTCATTCCCCATTCTTCTGACATCAGCCTCCAGCATACCCCTCCTCCCTTTGTATTGTGCCTCAAGATGTCTCAGTCCCATGCTTTGTAATTCCCTCCTTAAGCATTTCTACTTCACATCGCCCTCTCCTTAAAACTCACCTCTTTGACCAAGCTTTTGGTCATCCTATTTTGCCCTTTTAGCTCAGCATCCATTTGTCTTTACACCCTTGTAAATGCTTTGGGACATTTTTCTACATTAAAGATTCTACATAAATGCAAATTATTTGATGTGTTTTGCTGGTAATCAATTGTATTTGCTAACATACTGATATGGAAACATTGATATAACTGTATCGCCATCTACAAGGCACAAGTAAGGAGTGAGATGGAACACTCTCCACTTGCCTGGAGAAGCGCAGCTCCAGTATCACTCAAGAAGCTCAACATCATCCAGCAGAAAGCAACCTGCTTGATCAGCACCCCATCCATCACATTAAACATTCACTCCCTCCACCACCAATGCACGGTGGCAGCAGTGTGTACCATCTACAAGATGCACTGCAGCAACTCGCCATGCCTCCTTCGACAGCAGCTTCCAAACCCCCATCCTCTACCACCTAGAAGGACAAGGGCAACAGATGCATGAGAACACCACCACCTGCAAGGTCCACTTCAAGTCACAGACCATCCTGACTTAGAAATATATCCCTGTTTCTTCCTCGTCACTGGGTTAAAATCCGGGAACTCACTCCCACACAGCACTGTGGGACTGCAGCAGTTCAAGGCAGTGCCTCATCATTGCCTTCTCAAGGGCAATTAGCGATAGGCAATAAATACTGGCTTCACCACTGATGCCCACATCCCAAGAACCAATAAAAAAAATTTATTAGGAAGTTAAGTTACCAGAATGAAACTACATCAACAGAGAAAATACTCTGATGTCCCATCTAAGCTGCCACGATATCTCAAAAAGAATTGTTATAAATAAATTAATATTTGCAATTGTGATAAAGTGTGAACTGAACATTGCTTAGCTTGTAAGCAACAATGGAAAATGTTACATAGGTCAAACGGAGTTCAACATCCTCTGTCAGAAATGGACCTAAACTCCATCTGCTGACTAACTTGATTAGGGTACTGTAACTTTATAGCTCTGTCTCTGGAGATAAAAGATCCAGCATTTGGCAACGCTCACAGGGAATACCAGCAGCCTCTGATTTTCTGTCACATTTACAGACAGAGAATTATGGGCCGTGGGCCTGTAATCTCCATTCCCAGCATGCCATTCCATGCTGGGAAAGCCCAACGAGGGAAGCCGCCCTAAAGTGCTCTGATGGCAGGTGAAAATGATGGCTACTGCCACCATTTTCTGATCACACAAAAGGCTGCCATCTCAGTGCACGCATACAAGTCAGTGAAGCACTTTTAACATTGCAGGCCCACACAAACTATTCCTTGACAACAAGGAAGTTCCACAAATAGAATGGAAATGTCACAACTGCAACTTTACAGTAACACATGAAAAACTTGCCCAATACATTAGCCATTAGCTCCTGAATCTGTCACAGTGTAAATTGGAAGAATTGAAGTATGAAATACCAAACCATACAACAGTAACAATGGCTGGAATTGTACGCCACTGCCCCTCCTCCCTCCGCTCTCCGCTCTCCTCTGGTGGGTGTAAAATCAAGCGGGAGGCGTCGTTCCTGTCGCTTACTGCCCCCGCTGCCATTTTACAGCAGCGGGACAGTTGGAAACAATAAATTGAGGCTTGTAAGTGGCCAATTACTTGCCACTTAAGGGCCTGCCCCTGCCGTCAGCAGCGGCCGGGAATTTCAGCACCTGTGGAAGCTGCCCAGTAAAATCTGACAGCCTCCTTGCTGCAAGCAGGTGGGGGGGGGGGGGGGGGGAGATTGGGCACCCTGTGCTCAACAGAGGACTCCCCCTCCTAGCAGCACGTTGCCCTCGATGGAGCACCTCCCCCAGCCCTCCTGAACGACCCCCACCCCTCTCACCCGGGCCTAGCTGACTTTCCCCGGCAAGGCCCAAAATCCCACTTACCTTTATGGAAGCCGATGTCTACCGTCCTCTTCTGGATGGGTGAAGTCCCAGCATTGGCCACCGCTCCCAGTGGCACTGCTTGGGCTGAAAAGCTGCCGGCCTGCTGATTGGTTGTCAGCTCTTGGAGGCAAGACTTCCTGCCTCAAAGGGCGGAAGTCCTGTCCGAGGCCAGTTAAGGGCCTTGGCCACGCAAAATCACTGTCATGTAAAATTCCAGCCAATAATTCTGCACTATAAATAGGGTATTAATTGTATTTCCTCACTACAAGAATGCCAGCATTAACAGGAGACAAAATGTAATATATATTCAAGTAGCTTTGCATTTTCCTGCACATAAAAAAAATCTGAAATTATCAACTTTCAGTGTAAGAGTACAATATTTGTATTAAATCTAGTTTAAGCACTACTGTATTGATGAATTGTAAGCCTAACAAAACCAACACCCACCCAGTGCCTCAACTAATATCTCAACATCCAGATGGGCATTTTTGTTCACCACATCTCAAGCTGGGTATCTGGCAGCCAGAGCAATGGTGGAGGTGGAGGAGGAGGCAAGAACTGGACAAACCATTCAGGTCAACTAATCACAGAAGGAAAAGGTGGCATAGCTGAAGAATGCCAAGAATGATTAACAGAAAATTGGGTGTCCATTTTTTGAATTGGTCTCCTGTAGCAATCCTAAATGAGAATAACCAGTGTATACAAAAGTGGGAAGTAGGTTTGGCATTGCTCTCCAAAAGCCCAGGACAATGGTGCTGGAAAATAAATGCATGTAAGTCTTACACATAACATTTCACATTCACATTTCCAACGTGCTTCACAGGAGCACAATCAGACCAAGAAACTGACACTGTGCCAAAGAAGGGGACATTAGGACAGGTGATTAAAACCCTCACCTATGTCACCAACCATTTAAGGAGCTGTCTTAAAGGAAGAGAGATGGAGAGGCAAAGGTTCAGGGAGGAAATTCCAGAGTTTAGGGCCTAGACAGCTACACTCATGGCTGCCAGTGGCAGGGGATGCTAAAGAGGAGAGTTCTCAGAGGTTTGTAAGGGTGAAGGCAAAGCCACAGAAGGGAAGACCAGAGAGATTGGAAAAGAATGACAGCTAATTTTCTGATTGATACAGGCACAAGACCCAATTCCTTCCAACTATGTGGATATACATCCTTCAGCAGATTAATGCTCGGGAGAGTCTAGCCTGGTGCAAGTTTCAATAATCCATCAAAAGGAATGGGCTTATTGGCCTTACCTCATCCCAGCTTTTCTTCTATATCCTTAAAGTGTTATACTGGGCACCCTTGGAGTCTTACGGTATATTAAAGAATTTATTTTTTAACATCTCCCATCTCCAAAGAATTTACTCACTTCCCCATCAGATGTCAGTATCATGGAATGATGGGATCCACAGGCCACCTCGATTACTTTCTTGTGTAGCAGATTGGTGGAAACCTGACAAGGTGATAAGCCTTGAGTAGTTGTCCCATTGCCAAGCTGACTGTAACCATTATTCCCCCAGGCATAAACTTCTCCATCTGCAAACCAACAACAGCAAGTATTTTTTAGATTTGACAACACAGCAATGTTATGGAGTCATCATTCAGCCCATGGTGTCTACACCAGGCTAATTAGAGTTTAACTAATAATTTGTGCAATTTGTTCTGAATAAAGTCTGAAGAAAGCATTTTTACAGGATACTGCAATGAGTACAATAAAGGACTAGTAACATTAAAACTTTAAAAAAAAGTTTAAAGCTGCACAAATTACAGCTGTTGCCCCCAAACAGTATTGCTCCTTTTTGATGCACCAATTTCTATGTTCTTCTTGAAATCTCCTTTCCTATACTCCCTTGAAGGCACTAACTCACTAGTGTATAGTTCTTCATGCAGTGGGCACCTCAGGTGCGAGCCCAAGTGGGCATGACTCATTTGAGCCTTGGCAGGTAGAGTTAGCAGGCTATTAAACTGCTGTACACATTGCTTTGAAGCCTGACCCTATCCCAGTTGGCATCCACGTAACCACACTACTAGCAGCAGTCACTGTACTAGACTAAAACTGCATTTTCCCTTCCTGAACCCAGTGGCTTTGCGGCCAATTACAGCATCCAACTGCCACCACTTGAAATTGGCTCAAAGCTACAAGTTTCCAGAGAGCAAAAGAAGGACATACAAAACAGTCTGGCTACATGAAACCTGCATTACATTTTTTAAATTGAACGTACTGACTGTCCAAAAATTTCAGCTTTGTGCGCATAAAATATTGCAATATGTTGGCTTAAAATCTTATTTTATATCAGAATTACATAAGTTAGAACTTCAAAGTTGAGAAGACTATAGACAAAAAGAATATACAAGGATAATAAAGAAAATATAATGCAATGGCTCAAGATATATTCACTGGTCACATCATCGACTGCTTCAGCATTCAACTTTATCATCTAACACCAAAACAGGACTGATGTTCTAAAATCCATGATTAAACTTGCACGTCTCTTCATTGTGGATTACTGCACATTTCCTGGTAGGCAAAAGGGTCAGATTTAAGGAGTCCATTCATTGTGTGCAACCCTGCTCGAATTACAATGGACACTACACAGATTCTGTCCAGGGTACAACCCACTCTACAGGAATTGCCAAGGATTGTTGCTAGGAAGAGTAATAGCTGTTAAACTTTAGATTAAGCATTAGTTTAGATGAAGTAAAAGAACTGAAGACTTAACAAGGATTTATTGAAGCTGCAATTGCTCAAGTCCCAGTCATTAAATCTAGGATTAAGCTGTAATTACTTTCCTGAAATTCTGCCAAAATGCTGAATCTCTAGGAATTTCCCAGTCACCTGCACCTGCCCCCCAACCCCCCATACATCAGGAGTATCTCCACTTTAAATTCCAGCAGCTGCCAAGAGCATTTGTTAAAATAGCAGAGCCTAACAGCAGCAGTCAAAAAGTTCCTTTGTTTATCAAAACAAATGTTACCTGAAGTCGTGAGCACCACATGGGGTCCACTCCCGTAACTTAGATGAATGATCTTCTTACCACACAAGATTTCTATTTTCCTGGGCTCAATTGTGCTCTGAATATCCCCAGTTCCTAAGCAGCCACTGCAGTTAGTGCCAAAGGCAAACACCTGTTGCAAAAACAAACACTGAAGTCAAACCTCAGTTTGTATTTAGTGTTGTAATTGTTGACTATTTAATTTGCGTCTCAGTAAGAGATCGAGCATTTCGTTTTCTAACCTCAGAATAGCGGTCTGCAGAAGTTTGCACCTGGTACACCAACATATCGAACATAAAATTTTCATCCATGCATTAACAAAATGCTTTCCATTGGATGCTAATTTCTTTTTTATAAATAGGGACATCCCAATCTTGTCCCTTATGTACATTGCTCTCCCTTAGCTTATATTGTGGGATACAGAATTGCTAATTCCACTCCATTGCTAACATACAACAGTCAACAACATATTTTTAAAAAGCGATGGTACCATTAGACACCACAGAAGCTCAGCTGTTTTACAACAAATGTCAGCTCAAGTAGCAGCCTCGCCAGGTTTCACTCACTGTGCCCAATGCTAAAGGAAGGAGTAGGGTGAACAGTCAGAGGTCGTGATACACATTGGTACTAACGACATAGGTAGAAAGAGTGATGAGGTCCTGCAACAAGAATTTAGGGAGCTAGGTAGCAGATTAAAAAGTAGGACCTCAAAGGTTGTAATATCTGGATTACTCCCTGTGCCACGTGCTAGCGAGTATAGGAATAGGAGAATAGAGCAGATAAATGCGTGGCTGAGGAGATGGTACAGGAGGGAGGGCTTTAGTTTCCTGGATCACTGGGTCTGTTTTTGGCAAAGGTGGGACCTGTACAAGTTGGATGGGTTGCAACTGAACTGGAATGGGACCAACATCCTTCCTGGGAGGTTTGCTAGTGCTGTTGGGGGGGCGGCGGGGGGGTTTAAACTAATTTGGCAGGGGGATGGGATACAGAGTGGAGGTACAGTAGGGGGTGATGCACAGTCAAATATAGAAGAGAAACTGAGTCAGTCTGGAAGGCAGAGCAAATATAGACCTGTTAAGGCACAAGTGAAAAATGTAAGGCTGGATTGCATATACTTTAATGCAAGGAGTCTTACTAATAAGGCAGATGAATTGATTAGCACATGGGATTATGATATTATTGCTATTACAGTGACATGGCTGAGGGAGGGGCAGGACTGGCAACTCAATATTCCAGGGTACAGAATCTTCAGGTGTGATAGGGGAGGGGATAAAAGAGGTGGTGGTATTGCACTGTTGATCAACGAGTCAATTACTGCAGTAAGGAAGGGTGATATCTTAGAAGGTTCCTCAAATGAGGACAGATGGGTAGAACTTAATAACAAAAAGGCCGATTTCAATTTGATAAAACAGGATCTGGCCAAAGTGGACTGGGAGCAGCTACTTGTAGGAAAGTCTACATCAGGCCAGTGGGAGGCATTCAAAGAGGAAATAGTGAGGGTTCAGAGCCAACATGCACCCTTCAAGGTGAAGGGTAGGACCAACATGTCCAGGGAACCCTGGATGTCAAGGGATATAGATGATTGCATCAGAAGAAAAAGGAGGTTTATGGCAGATTCGGAGCGCTGAAAACAGCGGAAGCACTAGAGGAGTATAGAAAGTGTAGGGGGGTACTTAAAAAAGTAATTAGGAGTGCGAAGAGGAGACATGAAAAAACATTGGTAGTCAATATAAAGGAAAATCCTAAGCTGATTTATAAGTATATTAAGGGCAAGAGGATAACCAAGGAAAGAGTGGGGCCTATTAGGGACCTGAGTTGCAATCTGCGCGTGGAGCCGAAGGACATAGGTGAGGTTTTAAATGATTACTTTTCATCTGTTTTCACTGCGGAGAACGACGATGTAGGTGTAGAGATCAAGGAGGGGGATTGCGATTGCGATATACTTGAACATATTAACACTGAAAGGGAGGAAGTATTAGATGCTTTAGCGGGCTTAAAAGTGGATAAATCCCCAGGTCCAGATTAGATGTATCCCATGCTGTTGTGCAAGGCGAGGAAGTTGATAGCAGGTGCACTGACACAAATTTTCAGATCCTCTCTGGCCACAGGAGAGGTGCCAGAGGACTGGAGGACAGCGAATATGGTACCATTATTCAAGAAGGGTAGCAGGGATAGACCAGATAATTACAGGCCGGTGAGTTTAACATCAGTGGTTGGGAAACTATTGGAAAACATTACGAGGCACAGGATTACTCTCCACTTGGAGAGGCAGGGAATAATCAGGGATAGTCAGCAAGGCTTTGTCAGGGGGACATCGCATCTAACTAACTTGATTGAATTTTTCGAGGAGGTGACTAGATGTGTAGATGAGGGTAAAGCAGTTGATGGACTTCAGTAAGGCTTTTGATAAGGTCCCGCATGGAAGATTGATTAAGAAGGTAAGAGCCCATGGGATCCAGGGCAATTTGGCAAATTGGATCCAAAATTGGCTTGATGGCAGGAAACAGAGTGTAATGGTCGAGGGTTGTTTTTGCGAGTGGAAGCCTGTGACCAGTGGTGTACCCCAGGGATCGGTGCTGGGTCCTTTGCTGTTTGTAGTGTGCATTAATGATTTAGACATGATTATAGGAGGTATGATAAGCAAGTTCGCAGATGACACGAAAATTGGTGGTGTCGTAAATAGTGAGGAGGAAAGCTCTAGATTACAGGACGATATAGATGGGTTGGCAAGATGGGCGGAGCAGTGGCAAATGGAATTTAATCCTGAGAAGTGGGAGGTGATGTATTTTGAGAGGACTAACAAGGCAAGGGAATATATAATGGATGATAGGACCCTAGGAAGTACAGAGTGTCAGAGGGACCTTGGTGTACTTGTCCATAGATCACAGAAGGCAGCAGCACAGGTAGATTAGGTGGTTAGGAAGGCATATGGGATACTTGCCTTTTTTAGCCAAGGCACAGAATATAAGAGCAGGGAGGTTATGATGGAGCTGTATAAAATGCTAGTTCGGCCACAGCTGGAGTACTGTGTACAGTTCTGGGCACCACACTATAGGAAGGATCTGATTGTACTGGAGAAGGTGCAGAGGAGATTCACCAGGATGTTGCTTGGGCTGGAGAATTTCAGCTATGAAGAGAGACTGAAAAGGCTAGGGTTGTTTTCCTTACAGCAGAGAAGGATGAGGGGGGACATGATTGAGGGATACAAAATTATGAGGGGCATTGATAGGTTAGATAGGAAGAGACTTTTTCCCTTAGCGGAGGGGTCAATAACCAAGGGACATAGATTTAAGGTAAGGGGCAGGAGGTTTAGAGGAAACATTTTTTCACCCAGAGGGTGGTTGGAATCTGGAACACACTGCCTGAAGAGGTGGTAGGGGCAGGAACCCTCACAACATTTAAGTATTTAGATGAGCACTTGAAACGCCATAGCATACAAGGCTACGGGTCAAGTGCTGGAAAATGGGACTAGAATAGTTAGGTGCTTGATGGCCAGCACAGGCACAATGGGCCGAAGGGCCTGTTTCTGTGCTGCATGACTATGACTAACACTGAGAACAAGACAGATATCAGTAAAACAGATAGCAAAATAATGCAGCTGCTGGAAGGCTGAAATAAAAAAACAAAAAGTGCCAGGCAGCATCTGTGGAGAGAGAAACGTGCCGTTTAGTGTTTCAGGTCAATGATCTCTTGTCAGAACTAGTTCAGGATGACTAAAAACTCACAAAGCACTGCCAACAAACCATGGAAGTCACAAGGTACAGGAAGTAACACAAACAGTTGAAAAATCATTGCGATCATTAAAATTCTTAACTTCAATTTGAAGGCAGCATTTCTATTTTACAACTGATAATTTCTGTTCTATTTAAGATGAAACACCTCTGTTTTAATTTTGTTTCCAATAACTAAAAATCAGGCAGCATGACTTGAGATTCCTAAAGAAAGGGCATTACCTCATCATTTTCTGTGACATACAGAGTTTCATTACCAGACGTGCCAAAGACGCAGGCTAGACGAATTGAACTGAGGTCCTGTGGTGGAAGCAAGGCAAATAATGGCCACTTCCCAACATCCACCATGACAAGACTCTTTCAGTGCAGCACAACACAGTGACAAAGAAGACCTGGAAAGAACCAAAGTAACAGAAATGAACACCCAGTATTTATCTCAGCACTGCTCCTATTTTCATAAGAACATAAGAAATAGAAGCAGGTGTAGGCCATTTGGCTCCTTGAGCCTACTCTGGCATTCAATAAGATCATGGCTGATTTGATCGTAGCCTTAACTCCACTTCCCTGCCTGCCCCCAATAACCCTTGACTCCCTTGTAGATCAAAAGTCTGTGCAACTCAGCCTTGAATATATTCAATGGCTCAGCCTCCACTGCTCACAGATTAGCGACCCTCAGAGAAGAAATTCCTCCTCATTTCCATCTTAAGTGGGAGGCCCCTTATTTTGAAACTGTACGCCCTCATTCTAGATTCCCCCAAGAGGGGAAACATCTCCTTAGCATCGACCTTGTCAAGCCCACTCAGAATCTTATATGCTTCAATAAAATCACCTCTCATTGTTCTAAACTTCAATGAGTAGCGGGCCAATTGGTCAACCTTTCCTCATAAGACAACCTCTTCATCCCAGGAATCAACTTAGTGAATCTGCTCTGAACTGCCTCCAATGCAAGTATACCCCTCCTTAAATAAGATCAAAACTGTATGCAGTACTCTAGGTGCAGTCTCACCAGTGCCCTGTGCAGTTGTAGCAAGACCTCCCTCCTTTTATACTCCATTCCCCTTGCAATACAGGCCAACATTCCATTTGCCTTCCTAACTACTTGCTGTATGTGAACTTTTTATGATTCATGTACAAGGACACCCAGATCCCTCTGTGCAGCAGCATTCTGGTCTCCATCCAATTAAATAATATTCCACTTTTCTATTCTTCCCGCCAAAGTGGACAACCTCACATTTTCCCACATTATACTCCATCTGCCAAATTTCTGCCCTCTCACTTAACCTATCTATATGCCTTTGCAGGCTGTGTCCTTCTCATAACTTGCTTTCCTACCTATCTTTGTATCATCGGCAAATTTGCCTACAATACATTCAGTCCCTTCATCCAAGTCATTAATATTGATTGTAAATGGTTGAGGTCCCAGCACTGATCCCTGTGGCATCCCACTAGTTACAGTTTGCCAACCTGAAAATGATCCATTCGGTTCATCATGATACAACAGTAAATTTGGAGGGGGAGAAACTGTCTACCTCTTGGATGTAGGTTTGATCCCCGAGTCTGCTGAATTTCCTGGAATTCGCTTTATTAGGTGGAGAAAGTTTCAGTGAAAAGCAGGTGCCTTCTTCACAGGTGGGGATAAAGGACCCAAAAGGGTCATTTCAAGTACCTTCTGGTGGGTAGGTTCGTAGGAGCATTGGGAAAAACCTGGTAAATTGCAACTTCCCTGCTCCAGAAAGCTTGGGTAGAGCAGAAGGAGCAAAGAAAAAGTCAAGGTGAGAAGGCAATTACCCCAAGGAAACACACAGCCCAAATTCCATTTCGGCTTTTCTTTGGCATGGGTCCAAAGTGATCATTTTCAGGAAGTAACATGAGAAAAAAAAGACAACGGGTCCTAAATCTATTAGTTTTGAGAAAACAGCCATGAAACTTCTTCAAACTTTTACATTTTTTATCATCCCTTCTAAAAGTCCTGATTTGTATAATGCCGTTACAAATATAATGAAAGCCCACAGATCTTAGGGACAATTTCCCTCTGCACTGCTTCCAAATAACATCTAAAAATTGAGTGAAATGCAGAGGAATAATGGCAGCTTATCCTTTGCTTCCATTTTGCTCTTAAACAGCACTGCCCACAAACTTCCTTTATGGCTGTTCTGGTGTATGTGCCCGAAGAGTTGAGGCCTGCTACCCGACCTGAACCCGACGGTGACCCAACGACGTATCGGGTTCAGGTCGGATCAGGCCCAGCTTCCGGGCACGGCTCAGGCCGGACACACACGGTAAGTGGTCTGCTGGTAAGTATTAAAAATAAAAACCTACCTGAGCTGGGAGTCCGGGACATCAAGCAGGGAAACTGAGTCTGCGCAGTGAGCAAGTGACGTCACTGTGACATCATCACGCATGCGCTGCAGCTTCATGGAGCTTCCCAGTCGGAAGGTGAGTAAAGGGATGGTCGGGTCGTGCCAGGCCCGGGGCGAAATTAGAGGGACTCGGGCTGGGTCGGGCTCTGATCCGGGTCCGCTGTGGATCGGTCGGGTTCGGGTCGTGTTATTTTTCCTGACCTAAGCAGGCCTTTACCGAAGAGGGTGCAGCAATGTGAATTTCATACAGGTGAATGACCACCACACTCAAATTAGTTGACGAAAAACAAAACTTGCATTTCATGTTCTCAAGATGTCCCAAAGTTCTTCACCAAAAATTAAGTACTTCTGAAGTATAAATCACTGTTGTATAGTGGGGAAACAGAGCAGCCAATTTGCACACAGCAGGATTCTCACACAGCATGAGATAAATGACCAGATAATCTGTTTTTAAACAATGTTGGTTGAGGGATAAATATTGGCCAGGACACACGAATAACTCCCCTGCTCTTCTTCAAAGAATGTAATAGGATCTTTTACATCCACTTGAGGGGGCAGATGGGGCCTCAAGTTAACACTGCACTGAAATATCAGCCTAGATTATGTACTTAAGTCATGGAATGGAGCTTAAATCTACAATCTTCTGACTGAGAAATTAGATCGGTATCACTAAGACAAGATGCTGCTACACAGTACGGAGCATCTAATAGAATCACTTCGGACAAAATGAATATTTGCAGCTACATTCATATTTTGTCTTCTTGATGATAAAGATAGACTTTTACTGCACTTATTTTGCAATTATTTGATTCACATCTGCAATGTTCAACTATGCTGCACCAACAGTGAAGCAAAACCAAGACTATCCGAAGATATACTCCCTTTTCTGTTTCTCACGTTCAATTAATTCCATTTTTCCAGCTCTCATTTCTCTAGCTACCCAACTTCTTTTCAAAAAACGTCTCGGGGAATTATGATTTAAAACACACCATATCTCATTTTCAATTTCTTTCTCAGCTTCTCTCAGTTTCACACTTTAATTTTCATTATATTTTTCTGATTCTCATGTTTATTAAAAGTTTTTTGGACTCTTAAAAAAAAAGTTATGCTGAAGCTTTATAACGCTCTGGTTAGGCTACAACTAGGGTACTGAGTCCAGTTCCAGTCACCACACTTTAGGAAGGATGTGAGGGTCCTTGAGAGGGTGCAGAGGGGATTTACCAGAATGGGATGACGGATTTTAGCTACCAGGTTAGGTTTGAGAAGCTGGGATGGTTCTCCTTGCAGCAAAGGAGATCGAGGGGAAATTTGATAGAGGTGTACAAGATAATGACAGGTTTAGGTAAGGTAGATGAAGAAAAGCTCTTCCCATTAGCTGAAAGGACTAGGGGACATAGATTTAAGACTTTAGTAAGAGATACAGGGGAGGGATGTGAGGAAAAACTAACTTTTTTAATTTCTCAGGATCTTTATTTGCAAAGAAGTTGGGTAGCTAGAGCAAGTGGTAATGATCTGGAACTCTCTGCCTATGAGGGTGGCGGAAGCAGAGACAATCAGCGACTTTAAAAAGAAATTGGATGGGCACTTGAGGGAAATAAACTGCAGGGCTACAGGGATAGAGCCAGGGAAATTGGACTGGCTAGATTGCTCTATTGAGAGCCAACACAGACTCAATGGGCCAAATGGCCACCTTCTCTGCCATTATGACTTCAACTTTTATCAATCCTTTTTCCAATATCTGCAACTCACTTTCCAACATTTTCTTGTTCTTAGTAAATACCTTTGATGCAATATCTCATAATAAAGTCATAAAGCTATACAGCACAGAAACAGGCCCTTCGTATCCATGCCAGCCATCAAGTACCTAACTATTCGAGTCCCATTTTCCAGCACTTGGCCCGTAGCCTTGTATGCTATGGCGTTTCAAGTGCTCATCTAAATACTTCTTAAATGTTGTGAGGGCTCCTGCCTCTACCATCTCTTCAGGCAGTACGTTCCAGATTCCAACCACCCTCTGGGTGAAAAAAATTTCCTCAAATCCATCTAAACCTCCTGCCCCTTACCTTAGAACTATGCTCCTGGATATTGACCCCTCTGCTAAAGAAAACAGTTTCTTCCTATCTAACCTATCAATGCCCTTCATAATTTTGTATACCTCAATCATGTCCCCCCTCAGCCTTCTCTGCTCCAGGAAAACAACCCTAGCCTTTTCAGTCTCTCTTCATAGCTGAAATGCTTCAGTCCAGGTAGCATCCTGGTGAACCTCCTCTGCACTCTCTCCAGTGCAATCACATCCTTCCTATCGTGTGGTGCCCAGAACTGTACACAGTACTCCAGCTGTGGCCTAACTAGCATTTTATACAGCTCCATCATATCCTCCCTGCACTTATATTCTATGCCTCGGCTAATAAAGGCAAGTATCCCATATGCCTTCCTAACCACCTTATCTACCTGTGCTGCTGCCTTCAGTGATCTATGTACAAATACACCAAGGTCCTTCTGTACTTCCTAGGGTCCTACCATCCATTGTATATTCCCTTGCCTTGTTAGTCCTCCCAAAATACATCAACTCACACTTCTCAGGATTAAATTCCATTTGCCACTGCTCTGCCCATTTTACCAGCCCATCTTTATCATCCTGTAATCTAGGGCTTTCCTCCTCACTATTTACAACACCACCAAATTTCATGTCATCTGCAAACTTACTGATCATACCTCCTATATTTACGTCTAAATCATTAATGTACACTACAAACAGCAAGGGTCCCAACACCGATCCCTGCAGTACACCACTGGTCACAGGTTTCCACTCGCAAAAACAACCCTCGATCATTACTCTCTGTCTCCTGCCACTAAGCCAATTTTGGATCCAATTTGCCAAATTGCCCTGGATCCATGGGCTCTTACCTTCTTAACCAATCTCCCATACGGGACTTTATCAAAAGCCTTACTGAAGTCCATGTACCCTCATCTACATATCTAGTCACCGCCTCGAAAAATTCAATCAAGTTAGTTAGACACGATCTCCCCCTGACAAAGCCATTCTGACTGATTAATCCCTGATTAAATCCTGCCTCTCCAAGTAGAGATTAATCCTGTCCCTCAGAATTTTTTCCAATAGTTTCCCTACCACTGATGTTAGACTCACCGGCCTGTAATTACCTGGTTTATCCCTGCTACTCTTCTTGAATAATGGCACCACATTCGCTTCCCTCCAGTCCTCTGGTAGCTCTCCTGTGGCCAGAGAGGATTTGAAAATTTGTGTCAGAGCCCCTGCTATCTCCTCCCTTGCCTCACATAACAGCCTGGGATACATCTCATCTGGGCCTGGGGAGTTATCCACTTTAAACCCGCTAACATTGCTAATACCTCCTCCCTTTCAATGCTAATATGTTCAAGTATATCACAATCCCCCTCCCTGATCTCCCAGTTGATATTAGGCAAGTTGAAATCCCCTACTATTATTACCCTATTATTTTTACACCTCTCTGGGATTTTCCGACATATCTGTTCCTCTATCTCTCCCTGACTGTTTGGAGGCCTATAGTACACTCCCAGCCAAGTGATTGCCACCTTTTTGTTTTTAAGTTCTACCCATCTGGCCTCATTTGAGGAACCTTCTAAGACATCATCCCTCCTTACTGCAGTAATTGACTCGTTGATCAACAGTGCGATGCCACCTCCTTTTTTATCACCTCCCCTGTAGCGCCTGAAATAAATCTCTATCATATCGGAACTACCACAATTTCTCAGTCCAACGCCACACACTATTCAGCATATGCAACCGGGAAGGTTTGTTGCGGGATACTGCATTTTTCTACCTACTTTGTAGCTCTAATTTTACCAAAGTACCATAATTTTGCCTCAAAAATCCGAGAGGCAAACCAAATGCCAACTGATTATTTACCAAAGTTTGGCTCTCCAATTAGCATAAAACCAGTGACCAACCAACCACTTGGTCCTGTCAACTGGGTGGTATATGAAAGAAGCAACCCAAAACCTTGGCATGCCAATCATTTGGCCACAAACATGACGCTATTCATTACCAGCCATAACCACCAGTCGTCCAGATATTTTTGAGGGTTTGGGAGATACGTTTCTTTCGAAGGGCGGGTATTGGTTGGGATTTTGGCGGGGGTGGGGGGTGGTTATCTCCCAAACCGTTAAAGGGATAGTGTTATTCATTAGAAATCACTTTAGTAAACAAATTCCTTCGCGCCAAGACCAAATGTGTGTAAAGTCTACACATATTAAACATTCTAGTAGACACTGGGAGCTGTGTGGTGACTACATATGTCCTGTTAATACTTGATAACGTTTTAAAATCTAATCAAAATATAAAGACAGGAATTTCTGGCTCCCTAAACACTGACCACAATCACTTTTATTGATTAGACTCTAAACAGAGAACTCATGCACCTGAGCTGAAAGAATACACTAAATACATAAAGTAAATGATTCTTGCAAACCATGTGTGCTTCCTGCAATTATAAAACTTACATTCAGATAAAGTAAGCAAATAAGCTGCAGACAAGCCCATCTGAGGCCGGGATTCGGTCACCGACTCGATTACTTTTCCTGTTTCCGTCTCCGGGTCCTCGCTAATCGACTGTCGAGCAAACCGATTGCGTATAGGACTGCGGGGACCAATCAGCAAGCAACAGGCGACTCTCGCGCAACGGTGAAGCGAGAGCGCGCGCGCTGGGTTTGGAAGCTGGCTGCTTTGAACGGGTGCGCCAACTCCAACGGCTGCTGCCTCGAGCCACTTGGCGTCATTTACATATTGTAGGCTTGGGATGAACAGCAAGTCTTAAAGGGTTGCAAGCAGCGTAAAGGAACCTTGCACTCAGAAACTACCAGCAGCCCTCCCCGCACCCCACCAATGACATAGTAGCAGCAAGTTTGTGGCAATGAGCAGCCTCAAGGCGCCTGGATTTTTGGGTTAGGACAATGACTATCTTATTAAACAAATTTCAGAAGAGGAAGGAGATCCTGTTCACCTGGGATGGGCGACATGTCCGATAGAGAGTTGGAAAAAGGATGGGGAAGAAGCCATCTCAATGCTATGAATGTCCCTGGGCCTGGCAGCAATACTAAAAGAAATTCTGTAACCTCGGCAGCTGTGATGTGGTAGTAAATACCATTGTGCATCTTTTTCTTTTTCAACATGTATTCATCCACATTATGGCCTCTGAAACTCAGCGGGGCTAGTTACACCATGCCCAGGATCTTATGCCACCCCAAGGCGGGATTGGAGTCAGGGAGGGCACGGAGAATCGTGGTGCAGGAGGCAGCAGGATGGAGGGCCCTTCGCCTGGTGATCTTCCCTGGGGCGGGATAGGCCGACAACAGCCTTCCCTTCCAGAGACAAGTCGAGGCCCTTAAATGGCCTATTAAGGGCCCTCTTCCCGTTGACTTGGAATCTTACCAGTGGCGGGGGGGGCCTCCAACACACGGGGACGATGCCTTGTAAAATGAGGTGCCCACCCTGCGGGCTTGGGGGGGCGGTCCCTCCTTCGTGGGTAATTTGTGAGCCACGGAAGACGCTCGCCGGGAACCAATTCACTCCCCCCCCCCCCCCGGACCCCTGTCCCTGCAAGACCACCCCCCAGTCAGGAAAGCTCAGGGGACCCCGCCTTACCTACCTCTCTGGGGTTCCAGTGCTGGGCCTGGTCCAAGGCATCTGCTGTACTGACAGTGGCCACTGCTCCTGATGGTGCTGCTGATACTGCTGAGCAGCTGGCCCTGTGATTCACCAGCAGCTCTTGGGGGTGGGATCCCTGGACCTTTAAAGTCTTTAAAGGGTCTGGGATCCCACCTCCTAAAGCTTTGACACAAAAAGGATTGCTCCAGGGGATGGAAAAAAGGCAGAGACAGGATTACCCCACATTTTTGCCCTGGTGCCAGGAGCCCCGCCTCCAGCACAAAATCCAGCCCCACATGTGTCCCAAAGAACCGAGATTTGCACGCACTTATGTTCTGTAGTTGTACACTGCGAGAATTGGTAGGGTCAGCTCATTTAAGTCAATAGTGGCGGCACAGCAGTACCAATACTGTGTAGAGTCCTGGTCTTAAAAAGCCTAGTTTTGCTGAAGATTGCAGTAAAGTACCAAAGAATTTGGATCACTCATTTCACTGTCAGCGAGCTGTATTGGATGGCTCATCTGTGGTTTTGGAACTCATTAAAAACCTTCCACTGATTCATCTGACAGAGGCAACCAAAGAAGAAACATGGAGATATCATAGAGACCAAAGAGAAAAGCACACAATTTCAGTGAGATAGACCTCCAAAACGAGATTCAGCAGAGAGAGGGGATGTCGGATCTCCATGAGAAAAAGCTACAAAAAATTGTCTCTTATGTGGAAGAAGGTGACTTTAGCTGACTGAATACAACCTCTCATCTCCAAAAACCTCAGTGCTGGGAAATGCAGTGGCCCAACCAGGTCAGGCAAGTTAATGCACCAGCCTTTCTTCATTAGGTACTGTTCCCGCTCTAAAATTAATAGTTGCACAAGAATCCCTGCACATTGGTTAAGAGGGGAACATCACTCAGAATTTTACAGTATCCATTATGCTCTGCCCAACAGCAATTGCTTGCATGCAGAATCTTGCCTTTTCTGGTATTTTAACAGGGGAGGTCACCCGATATCTAATGTCACCTGGGAGACATTCCTCATTTGCTAACCTTCTCCTAATCTTGTTGCAGGATGAACTTGCACACAACATCCATGAAACGTATCAGACTGGACGGGATACCCCACTATTAAAAATATAAGCCCTTAGGAGAGCAGGCCATGGTTCAGCTGAGAGGGCACTCTAATTTTGAGGCTGGGGGCATATTGTTAGTGCTAGGTGTCATCCCTATAAGCATCTGCTAGTCCCTTTGATAAATGGGGCCACAGATCCAGAGCTCAGCTGGAGTCAACCTGCATAAGCCTATCAATTATGCCAAGCCTCCCGGCCTTCCCCCTCAAAGCACTGTGACATTGGCACTTAGCAGACAGTAGCCGGCTATCCTGTCACATGCATCAGAGATGCAGCCAGCAGCAGCTTGCAGGAGTGAGCTGCTGGAGAACAGAGTCACCCCAGGCCCATATGCGACTTGCAGCATGGGAGCAGCCAACCACCTCATGGCACTGGTCCACATGCTCCTAGGAGAAACACTAGAACAGGAGAAAGAAGGGCACATTTGGATACCCAAGAAAGTGTTAGGAAAGAGTAGACTAGCTCTGATAATTTTAGAGTTTGTTATATTAAAGTTAAATGTGCACTTATATCACGCTTTGTTATTTATGGAAATTATAACACTATAAAAGGGTCAGAACGGATATCATTATTCCTTAGCATGTCAGTTGGGAGTTGCAGTAAGTGGGGCGTGAGTTTCTTGCTTCAATCTATTTCAATATAAATAACTTCATAAGTTGTTTCCAGTGTCTTCATTTTCACAGAGCCATCCACTGAGGAGAGGGCAATGAAGAAGAGACCCAGAAATTTCTCAGAGGGACACCTGCAGACAGGGCCGGACTTACAGGTGGGCAATGTAGTTACGGGAGGGGACGGGGGGCGCAGGTGATGTGGTTAAGAAGGAGTTAAATGAAAACAAAATGGAAAATAACATTGCTGAAAAAGACTTCAGGCACACTGCATATCCAAGCTAATTTTTTTAGGTAAAGTTAAGAACACGTGTTCATCTTGGATAACGTGGTTTTATAAATCAAATGAAAGGGCTGGTTAAGGGAAGTGCAAATATGAAAAAAGTAGAAATGCTTCATTTAGGAGCTATAGCCTTTTGAAGTTGATTTTTCCAATCTAAACACAAAACATGACGTTGTTTTGACATATACCTTAATTGGGCCAATTCACAGATGCTTCAATTTTACTTTATTATGGAGCAGGTCTTTATTTTCATAATCTGAAAGCATGTACCCGAGCTTCCGATTGCTTGCCATTTCAACACCTCCCATCACCAACCCCCCCCCCCCCCACCCCGCCACCCCCTCTCATGCCAGCATTTCTGTCTTTGGCCTACTCCAGTGTTCCACTGAATATCTATGCAAGCTCGAGGAGCAGCACCTGATCTTTCGATTAGGCACTCTACAGCCTTGTGGACTGAACATTGAGCTCAATAACTTCAGAGCATGACTGGCCTTTTTTATATTTTTAATTTTATTTTTTAACCATGTTTTTCATGTAGACAGAGCTGCTCATTATTCCACTATTAACACTGTCTCCGGACTAATGCTTTGTCTTTCACCACGAGCATTAACACACTCTTTGCCTTTGTCCCAGGACAGCTTTGTTATTTAATCTCTCCTGCCCTCTCCCTGATCACACACCTCCCCTTATGTTCTCTTCCCCACCATCCCCCCACCCCCTTCACTTGTTAAAAACCTAATTATTTTCTAACCTTTGCCAGTTCTGATGAAAGGTCACAGACCTGGAAAAACATTAACTCTGCTTCTCTCTCCACAGATGCAGCCTGACCTGCTGAGTATTTCCAGCACTTTCTGTTTTTATTTCTTTATTTGTGTCTCCTGTGTCAACAAAGAACAGATTGTCATTTGTCTTTTCAAGCTCAAGATCACTGACCATCTGCTCTTGCAGCTGCACATTCTGCCGAAACTCCTCCACTTTGGTAACATCTCTGTGTTGCTCTTGGCAGCTCTTTTTATTATTATTTCATGAAAATTGAAGGGAAACAAAATGTTGCAAATACCTAAGGAGAGGATATCAGGGGCGCAGAACAGGAAACAAAAAGCTCAGTTTATGACTGCAGTGAAGAAAGGCGTAATGGAAAAATAGTTGTAACCTGTTAACAACATCCCATGCAGTTAGTAGCAAGATGGTCATAGTGGAGACATCAGATTAAAAATGCATAGATGATCCGCAATTCAACTTCCAAGCATTGTCACAAGAGAAAAAAAGAAACCCAAGTGAAAGAGAAGTTCTTCATCCAGACTAGAATAATGACGATGTCACTAGTGATAGAAATGAAATGATTCTCATTATAGCCTTTGGCGATGGCATTTCTGATCCTGCTTCATGGCCCAAAATTCAAAATCTGCTAGTGACTAAAAGTAAAGGCCATAGGTTTTTCTCTAGATGAACAGAGTTGCTATTTTTCTAAGACTTTTTATACAGAAAGCTTGAAAGCAGCGAAGTTGTCTGCGACCTTTACTGCCTAGAAGGGCAACAGATGCCTGGGAACACCACCAGCTGCAAGTTCCCCTCCAAGTGACACGCTATCCTGACTTGGAACTATATTGCTGTTCCTTCACTGTCACGGGGTCAAAATCCTGGAACTCCCTTCTGTACAGCACTGTTGGTGTACCTATACCCCAAGGACTGCAGCGGTTCAAGAAGCAGCTCACCACCACCTTCTCAAGGGCATTAGGGATGGGCAATAAATGCTGGCCTAGCCAGTGATGCCCACATCACACAAACGGATAAAAAAAAGTTCTGAAGCAGTGCTGACTGTTTTACTCGTAGTGCACTAACAAGGTTTTTTGTTTCTGCTACAAGCTCCTTGACTTCACAGAGTCACAGAATTGTTGCAGCACAAAAGGATGCCATTCGGCCTGTCATGTCTGCTTTGGCTCTCTGAAAGTGCAGTTTACCTAGTGTCACTCCTTGGCCTTCTCCCAATAGCCCTGCACATTTTTCCTTTTCAGATAACATTACAATTCCCTCTTGAATGCGTCAATTGAACCTCCCTCCACCACACTCTCAGGCAGTGCTCCTAATCGCTGGCTGCATGAAAAAGTTTTTTCTCAATTTGCTATTGCTTCTTTTGCCAATTACGTTAGATATGTGCCCTCTTGTTCTCGATCTTTCCACCAATGGGAACAGTTTTTCCCTATCCACACTGTCCAGACCCCTCTTGATTTTTAATACCTCTATCAAATCTCCTCTCATTCATCTTTTCAAAGAAAACAGTCCCAACTTCTCCAATCTATCCACGTAACTTAAGTTCCTCATCCCTGGAATCATTCTCGTGACCCCTTTCTGCACTCTGTCTAATGCCTTCACGTCTTTCCTAAAATATGGTGCCCACAACTGGACACAATATTCCTGTTGAGGTCAAACCAGTGTTCTATACAAGTTGAACATAACTTCCTTGCTTTTGTACTCTATGCCCCTAATAATGAAGCCTAGGATGCTGTATGCTCTATTAATCATGCTTTCAACCTGTCTTATACCACCTTCAATAATTTATGCCCATATGTACCCAGGTCCCTCTGCTCTTGCATCCCCTCTAGAATTTCACCCTTTATTTATATTGTCTCTCCATGCTCTTCCAACCAAAATTAATCACTTCACACTTCTCTGCATTAAAATTCATCTGCCACTTGTCCGCCCATTCCACCAACCTGTCTATGTCCTTTTGAAGTTCTACACTATCCTCCTCACGGTTCACAATGTTTCCAAGTTTTGTAACATTCACAAATTTTGAAATTGTGCCCTGTACACCAAGGTCTAATTCATTAACATATATTAGGAACAGCAAGGGTCTTAACACTGATCCTTGAGGAACACTACTACAAACCTTCCTCCAGTCCGACAAGCATCCATTAACCACTGCTCTCTGTTTTCTGCCACTCAGCCAATTTCGTACCCATGTTGCTACTGCCCCTTTTATTCCATGAGCTATAACTTTGCTCACAAGTCTGTTGTGTGGCACTTTATCAAATGCTTTTTGGAAGTCCATGTACACCACATCAACAGCATTGCCCTGATCAACGTTTTCTGTTAACTCATCAAAAAACTGCAGCAAGCCAGTTAAACATGTCTTGCCCTTCACAAATCCGTCCTGAATCCAGAATTATCCCTAGCATTTGTAGGGTCAGTTGATTAGAAACAGATGTCTCAGATTCTCCTGTGTCATTAAATACTCCATTCCCACCAACCGTGGGTTAAAGCAGATCAAAGGATAAAACAGGTTAATTGCATTGACATGGAGCTTAAACTGCCTGCTCCCCATATCCCTTGATTCCCTGAGAGACCAATAATGTGTCTATTCAACCCTTAAATATAGTCAACAACAGGGCATCCACAACCCTCTGGAGTAGCACATTACATTCTGTTCTAGAGAGGCTCATGACAATAACATTTTATCTTCCTAAAAATAGCATGGTTTTCTGAGGCTCATCTGACAGGCTTTTCATGTCGAACATGAGGAACTTTCTGGGTTTAACTTTCTGGGTTTGGTGGAGTTACTAGGAAAGTACAATGAAGTAATATTTGCGGTTCATACTTTCCAGGGAGGTGATGGATTACTACTGCGGAAAAACAATCTAGAATGAGATAATTGAATAAGTGGTAAAGAAAGTGCTGCAAGACATTCTTAAAAGGTTGAGGAGTGCCACTACTACATGATGTAGGACTGGACTCCAGATGTGTGCCATTCTGAAAAAGATATCTTTCACCATCAGGTTCATTGACCCATCAGATGGCAAAATGACCATTAAGGAGTAATTTATTAGTTTTGAAACAGTATACAAGTCCACAGGTGGACTAACTGATACTATACCTACTACTCTGAAGGAATGCAACATAAATATCCAAGACTGCTGTGGCCAGGGTTTTGACAACAGTTCAAACATGTAGGGGAAAACAAGAGTGTACAGGCAAGAATCCTTAATCAAAACCTAAGGGAGTTTTTATCCATGTCGTCATGTCTTGTAGTTCCGAGAACTTCTTAATCACACTTTTGACACCTACTGGAGCTTGTCTTGAGTATATTTTCTCACATCTCTCTGTGTGTGGTGGAATGATACAATGTGTGTTTTGTACGCAGGTTGCAGTGCAGTAGTGAGTGATGTGGCATTGTGGAGATATATATACATATGCTTGAATAATGTAGTTCCTAAGTCATTTTGAATAATATAACAATATAATATCCCTCTTTAAAAAATGTAATGCCTTTTTACTATTAGCATAACTTTTCAAAACATTTTTTTTCTTTTCTGTTGGCTAAACTAAAAACAAAATCTGCAATCAACTTTTACAATTAAACTTGTAATTCTGAACATTTTATTCACAATTTCATTCTACTGTCCATCTCATGGATTTGGTTGTTGTCATCCCTCTCTGATGAGTTGCCATACTGTACTGACGGTCTACGTGTTGCTCCTGGCGTTGTAGAAGTAGTGTTTGATGGTGACGATGTTGTGTTGCCTGCTGGTGATGTTGCTAATGTTGCACCACTTGCCGGTGATGTTGCTGATGTCGTGTCCTTGTTGGTGATGTTGTTAATGACCTTCTCTGCCTTTCCAGTTCTGGTGTAGGCCGAATATGGACTCTGTTCCTTCTCATCTCCTTACTGGTTTCAGTCTCGATGATGTATGGTCTTGGAGTCTCAGCTTTACCAACAGCTTTTGCTGGATTCAGGTTTTCTGGATTGGGTCTTGTACATGCACAATTTGTCCTCTCAACAACTCAGGCAATATGATTTGGCATGTTTGTTGAAGTGTTGACTTCCTTCTACCTGTGCATCAGTTATTTGTCGTCTTACTTCCTCATAACCATTTAGAGGATGTATCTTGCTTGGCAGAGTTGTCTTGTATTTTCTGCCATTCATTAGCGGTACAGGCGATTTCATGTCAGCCTTGAGAGGTGTCGCTCGAACATAAGAACATTCAAATATTAAGAGCAGGTGTAGGCCACTCTGCCCCTCAAGCCTGCTCTGCCATTCAATAAGATTATGGCTGATCTGATTTGTAACCTCAACTCCACATTCCCACCTGCCCGCAGTAACCTTTGACCCCCTTGCTTATCAAGAATCTATCTATCTCTGCCTTAAATATATTCAAAGACTTTGCTTCGACTGTCTTTCGAGGAAGAGAGTTCCAAAGACTCATGACCCTCTGAGAGAAAATATTTCTCCTCATCTCTGTGTCAAATAGATGATCCCTTATTTTTAAACAGTGACCACTAGTTCTAGATTCTCCCACAAGAGGAAACATCCTTTCCACATCAACCCTGCCAAGACCCCTCAGAGTCTTACATGTTTCAATCAAGTCGCCTCTTACTCTTCAGAGTGACAGTACGGCAAGGTTTGGGTCTTATTTTGTTTCTTGGCATTTTATGAGCATCCTCTTGATTGCTTGGATTGTTTGTTTGGATGTGTCTTTCTATAAAACTGTGTCCCCTTGGGTAATGTGGTGATGAGATTACAATGTTGAACCAATACTGTCCAGGAAACTCCTTAAATGTTCTGGAGGAGAATTGGGTTCCATTGTCACATATCACCCTTTACAAATCCTTTGCTCAGCAAACAGGATTCGTACTGCTATGGTGATCGATGTAGTTCTCAAATATTTTCTGATAAATGGGGACCTGGTGTAATTGTCTGCTACTGTGAGATATCATTCTTGGTTGTGCTTGAATAAGTTGACTCCCATGTATGCTATGGTCTGGGTAACATCTCACTAGCCATCATCTCTTTTGGCTCTGTGTTTCTATACTTCTGGCATACACTGCATGTAGATACCATTTTATCAATGTCTTTGTAGATACCTATCCAGTACACATTTGATTTGGCTGTAATTTTACACTTCTCCATTTCCACATGGTCTTCATGTATCTTCTGGAGAAGTTCTCGCTGCATCGATTTGGGTACGATGATTCTGGATCCAACCAGCAGAACACTGTCTTCTAGTGAGATGTCATCTCTGATTGACTAATACTGCTGTATTACCAGTTGTGTTTGTTGCATCTTATCCAGCCATCCCTGAGTCACTTGCTGAGAGAGCGTCTGTAACACTTCGTCTTTCCTGGCCTCATCTCTGATTTGATTCAATTTTGGTGATGTCACATTCACTAGGTGATGTATCTTTATACCTAGATCTTTTATGTGGTGAAAGATGAGATATTTCTTTTCCTGGCTTGTATTTCAGAGTGAAATTGTAACTCTGAAGCCTCAAGAGTAACCTTTATAGTCTTGCTGGTGCTCTACACAGATTTTTCTTGTAGATCTGTTCTGGTGGACAATGATCACTCTCCACTATGAATTTTCTTCCGTAGAGATATGTATGGAATTTCTTGCATCCATACACGACTGCCAAAAGCTCTCTTTCTATGTTGGCACATCTGGTCTCAGCTGATGTTAGAGCTTTGAATGCGAATGCTATCGGCTTTCCTTCTTGTACCAGGGCTGCTTCCAGTCTTTTCATAGAAGGACCTACTTGCAGAGTGACAGGTTTCACTCTGTTGTAGTATGACAGAATTAACTCCTTGCATATTACTTTTTGAGTTTACTGAAACTCCTCTCATGTGACTCTGACCACTGGTACTCAACATCTTCTCTCATCAGCTCTCGTAGGTTTGCAGTGTGCTTTGACATGTTGCTCTGCGGAGATCTGGCATGGACTTGATGGGCCAAATGGTCTCTTTCTCTAATTACTGTAACGATTCTGTGTGAGCTATGAAAGAGCTCATGTACTGGATCAAGCCAAGAAAACTTCTCAGCTCTTTCTTATGTCTCAGAGCTTCCATCTCAGAGATAACTGTGACTTTTTCTGGACTCGGCTTGACTCCAACAGGTGTGTACACCATTCTGAAGAACTGGCATTCTCTCACCTTTACAATGTATTTGTCTGCGATTAGCTTGACCTCAGCTTTCCTTCTTCTCTCCATGGCTTCATGTAGGTGATAGTTATGGGGGGTACTTTTATGGGCCCTGCAAGAGTGGCTTTGGTGGGGTGCGGGGCAATTTAATTAGGGGTGAGTTGCTTTTTTGTTGGATTTACAATGGCAGTTTTTTTTTACTGCAATTAAGTCAGCGGTGTGTTTGCGATGGTCCGGAGTTCCTTCCACACGGTTGTGGTTTGCAGCTTTGCATTCATTTCCATACTATGAATACTCATTACCCTACACTTAGTTCAAATTATGTCCTACTGCCAGATTCATGTTCGTTTAAACGTGGCGTACACCAGTCGGCTTTTTGCAGTTGTGTCTGAGGTCAGTGGTTTCATGTCTTGAACTCATTGGTGCAAGGAATGCCAACATTGGAATGCATGGTTGGCTCCAGGCTTGGCACCAGCAAGGGTTATTCTTCTCAGGGAATGGTGGCGAAGGCATGGGGGTGTGTGCATGGAGGAGCAGGGGAGGGAGGAGGGGAGGAAAGGGTGGGGTTATCGGGTACATGGAGGAGCAGGGCAGGAAGGAGGGGAGGACAGGGTGGGGTTATCGGGTGCATGGAGGAGCAGGGGAAGGTACTCGGGGAGGACAGGGTGGGGTTAACTGCTGCATGGAGGATCAGGGAAGGAAGGAGGAGAGCATCCAGGGTGTGTAGTGGTTGTTATTACTGCTGAAGCTGGCCTTGGGGGTGGTCGATTGATTTAAGCATTACAGTCAACAGATGGTCATGAGGGGCTGAAAGGGAGGGATGTGTGCTGTCAACATTGGGTCCTGTGGGGCAAATACAGGGTACTGGCTGGCAGAGAGAACAGTCACAATGGGTACAAGTGGATTCTGTAGGGGAGAAGGTCGAGACATAGGGTTGGATATTCTATGGCATCGTAGGGAGAGGAATGGTGCATTTGAGGGGGATCAAGGGTCAGAGTTGGCATTTGAATAGTAACGGGAATAGGAACGAAGGGAGGGATGGCATGAATAAATTGATTGTGACACTGTCCAAGGTAATGGGGGAAGGTTCAATGGTAACAGAGGGAAGGTGTAAGGTTACATTATGTGGGTCAAGGGTGATGGGTGCAGATTGGAATGTGGGCAAACTTGCCTTAAATTGTACATGCACCATTTTCTCAAACTTTAATGCAAACCACATAGCCAGTCAAGGATTTCAAGTCGAGTGGGAGGAGACCAATGATGGTGGGTGGGATTTCCTGCTAGCTGTAATTTTAAGGCACATAAAAGCAAACTGCGCATTGCCTCAATGGTTCAGCTGACTGGTAACAGAAGGCTGAACTGGAACTCTCTGCTCGTTTCATTATTTGCAAAGCTGCAACGACATGGATTTCAGTTACTCAATTTATCTATTACCACAGGAAGAAGAGCAACTAAAGAGGGCTCTTTTCCCTCAACTGATGATGCCTGCATGCTAGCAACAGGTAGAACAAGAAGGCGGGGATACTCAGAATGAGCATTATCGAAGACGGGCATGGGCACATCATCACATCCTCAGGACAAGGACAAATTACCTTCAAATTTCAGAGAGGCGATGCCTAAGGATATCACATGAAATAGTCACAGAATTTGTAGGATCCTGCAGCATGACCTGCAACCACTTGGGTTTGGTGGGAATCCCATGCCAGTTGCCCTCAAGGTTACTGCTGCACTCAATTTTTTTTTGTTAGCGGTGCCTTCCAGGGATCAACTTGCAACATATGTGCATAGCACAGTCTGCCACCCATAGGTGAATCAAAGATGTGACCAATGCCCTATTTCATCACGCCAATGATTTCATCTACTTACCTTTAGACGAGGACAGCCAGGCAGCAAGGTTTGCGGCCTTCGGCACCATTGCTGGGTTCCCTAGAGTGCAAGCGGTGATCGACTGCTCTCATGTGGCCATTAGAGCTCCCTGGGACCAGCCTGCTGCATTTATGAATCACAAGCCTTCCACTCTGAACGTACAACTGGTTTGTGACCACAGGAGAAGAGCCATGCAGGTTTACGCTCATTTACCAGGGAGCTGTCATGACTCATACACTTTGAGGAACTCACAGCTACCAAGAATTTTTGAAGAACCAGCCAAAGTTGACAGCTGGATCCTGGGTGAAAAGAGTTACGCCCTTTGGACATGGTTGATGACACCAGTGCGGCATCCCCAAAGTGCAGCTGAAAAGTGATACGGTGCTGCTCACCATCCACCAGAGCCATCATTGAACACACCATTGGCATGTTGAAAATGCGCTTCCGCTGCCTTGACCGATCTGGAGGGGCTCTTCAGTATGTGTCACAGAGGGTCCAACGAATAATCGTTTGCTGTGGATTGCACAACCTGGCATTTCTTGCAAGCGGAGAAACACCAGTCCTCCTCAGATGAGGATGACTATGAAGAAGGTGAGGAGGACGACAACAATGTAAATTATGCCATTATGGATATAAGGGACATGCAAGGGACATCAGGAAGAACCTCATATTTGCATATTTGAGTCATCATTGAGGCACTTCATAAAGGAATGTTGGGAGGAGAGAAAAAACATTCTCCAAATATGTTCACATATGCCTGAGATCTTATTCATTGCTGTAATCGAAAAGAAGGGCTCTTGACAACAGCATGTGAACCTGCAGTGGAGATGTGCCTAACGGCCTGTATGCTGTCAACTTCATTGCAAATGACCTGGTTCTCCATGGAAATATTGTCCAGCGTCAAGGCATTAACCCACACAATATTGCAGCACTTTGATCTGACCAGCAGATCAGATCTTTTCAGGGTTATGATGAAACCGCAAATGCACCTTGTCATGCAGGCCCCCACCTGCCAAGAATGAAGCACGTTAATTTCGCCACATGGACATTAAACTTCAAATTGTTGGTGGGAAGAAAAGAGGGCCTATTACAAGGAATTGCCTAGCCCCTAGCCAGAAAGACATTTTTGCATACTAGCAGACAGTGTTGGAACGAAGGAACCAGTCCCTGCTCCCAATACACAGAATGGACGTGGTCAGACCAGTTTAGTCACATGATTAACTAGCTGTTGCAGAGTTTTGAACTGAGAGTTTTAAATTGGAGAAACAGTGTGTTTGAAGAGAGAAAGCTCCTGGTTCCTGGATTGAGAACATCTCTCTCCTGTCTGCTCCCATCTCTTTCTCACTAGCTTCGAAATCCATTGAAGACACATGAACCCCAAGAGAGAAAAGTCTCCTACAGTGAACAAGGTTTAAAAAGAATACGGGGCCCGAACGAAAAGCAAGAATTACCAACAAGCAAGGAGTCTACAGTGAGCCCGAAGAACTGTAACAAACTCTTCAGATGTTGCCACAAGCCTCTCCACTTAGGCTAAAGGCTTAAATGTCAATAATAAAAGGACAGTGGACACTTTCAGAAATGCATTGCAAGCATCAATGTGTTCCTGTCATAGGCCTCCAATAATCATTTTCCTTGTCAACTGAAACAAAGCAAATGATTTACAAGACTGCATCAAATACTAAAGCAAATAAATATGTATTTAAACGTCATAAATACATGCACAATATTTACAACAACTGTGCCACCTTCGTAATCAAAATTGCTTTTTAAAATTGTTTTCTACCACTTCATCTAGATGCAACCCCGACATTAGCAGCTGAGGTGGTGGCAGTCTGCTCAGTGCACTGCCCCGTTGCTATGGATGACCAAAGAGGGTGTCTTCTGGAGGAACGGTGCCTTGATGGCTCCATCCTGCTGGGGGTCTGCAGCACTGGTGCTTGAGTATCTCCCATGTGCTTGCCTGCTGGAGGTAAGGTGGTCACTGTCAGGGGGGTTGATTAGACGCCACTTACCCTGGGGGTGTCCTGAGAGGAAGGCCCCAGGGAAGCTGGCACATGCTCCTCCTCCATCAAGGTGCATGATGGCACTTGCCTGTCTCCTTGAGGGGAAAGAGCACCTGTAGGGAGGTCCAGGTTCTTCGTCCCCCTCTCGCTTAGATGCTGCTGCATGGAGACCACAGCTACAACGATGGAGTGCAGGTCAGAACGCATATGGCTTGAGTGCTCAACCAGATTCGCCACGGAACTCACCAAACTCTCGACTGAGGAACCCATACGTTCATGCCTGGGATGGCAGTTTTCATAGCTTGCATGGACTCCTCCATGACACGTGCAAAGCCACGCATGACCTTCAGCACCTCCAACATATTTTCCACATGGCTTTGCTGCACATCCAGCAGACTTCTCGTAGCAACAAACAGAGGATCATCATGAGCGTGGGGCTGAGCAGGGACTGGTCCACAGCTGGCCTCTGATGTCTGGGGCCCAGTTGGCACATGCTCCCTCGGCTGCTAGGGTGTGTCTGTGTCGTGACCACCAGATTGTAACCCAGATTCTAATCCCTCACGGACCATGTGACTGTAACTGCACTGGCAGAGGTGGAAGAAGAGGCAGGTATTGGTGCACCCTTTAGGGTCTTGGCATCTTCCTCCCCAGAGGAGGAGTCTTGGGCCTCGCAGAGTTCTGCAGTGGAGTCACAAACAGAGGCTCATTAAGCATCAGCGAACATGAGTTTGTATACTTTCATAGAAACATAGAAAAATAGGAGCAGGAGTAGGCCATTCGGCCCTTCGAGCCTGCTCCGCCATTCAATACGATCATGGCTGATCATCCAAACTCAGTACCCTGTTCCCGCTTTCTTCCCATATCCCTTGATCGGCTTAGCCCTAAGAACCATATCTAACTCTTTCTTGAATATATTTAATGATTTGGCTTCAGCTGCTTTCCGTGGTAGAGAATTCCACAGGTTCAGCACTCTCTGGCTTACCCCTTATCCTTAGACTGTGACCCCTGGTTCTGGACTCCCCCGCCATCAGGAACATCCTTCCTGCATCTAGTCTGTCCAGTCTGTTAGAATTTTATAGGTTTCTTTGAGATCCCCTTTCATTCTTCTAAACTTTAGCGAATACAAGCCTAATAGACCCAATCTCTCTTCATACGTCAGTCTTGCCATCCCAGGAACCAGTCTGGTGAATCTTCGCTGCACTCCCTCCATAGCAAGAACATCCTTCCTCAGATAAGGAAACCAAAATTGCACACAGTATTCCAGATGTGGTCTCACCAAGGCCTTGTATGATTGCAGCAAGACATCCTTGCTCCTGTACTCGAATCCTCTCGCTATGAAGGCCAACATACCATTTTCCTTCTTAACTGCCTGCTGCACCTGCATGCTCACTTTCGCAAGGACACCCAATCTATCGCCGTTCAGATAATAATCTGCCTTTCTGTTTTTGCCACCAAAGTGGATAACCTCACAGTTATCCACATTATACTGCATCTGCCACATATTTTCCCACTCACTCAACCTGTCCAAATCACACTGGAGCTTCTCTGCATCCTCCTCACAGCTCCCACTCCCACCCAGCTTTGTGCCGTCTGCAAACTTGGATATATTACATTTAATTCCCTCATCTATATCATTAATATATATTGTGAACAGCTGGGGTCCTAGCACTGATCCCTGCGGTACCCCACTAGTCACTGCCTGCCACTCGGAAAAAGACCCGTTTATTCCTACTCTTTGTTTCCTGTCTGCCAACCAGTTCTCTATCCATGTCAGTACCTTACCCCCAATCCCATGTGCTTTAATTTTGCACACTTATCTCTTATGTGGGACCTTATTAAAAGCCTTCTGAAAGTCCAAATACACCATATCCACTGGTTCTCCGTAATCTATTCTACTAGTTACTTCCGCAAAAAATTCCAGTAGATTTGTCAAGCATGATTTCCCTTTCGTAAATCCATGTTGACTTTGTCCAATCCTGTCACAGTTTTCCAAGTGCTCTGCTATTACATCTTTTATAATGGACTCTAGCATTTTCCCCACTACTGATGTCAGGCTAACCGGTCTATAATTCCCTGTTTTCTCTCTAACTCCTTTTTTAAATTGTGGGGTTACATTAGCTACCTTTGGTCTACACATATGGCTGCAAGACTGAAGATGACACTTCATTCTTACACCTTGAGGATCCTGCCTCGTCATCTGTGACGACTCTGCCTCCCTGCTATCTTGCTATTTCCACCATCTCCTCCTCAGCCAGTGTCAGGACTCTGATGTCTAGGACACCACCACCACCTGTCTTTGCTGCTCGTGCTGATTGTGGGTGCATTTATCCTGCAGGAATCAGTGCAGATTTAATATCACGTCAAAAGATGCAGCACACCCATTCTATAAATGCATCGACAGCACTCATTTTGGACTGGCTTTCGCACAACACATCCAAGCATATCAAAATGCCAATCGTCAACTTTGCACACAATCATTGTTATGAAAGTGCTTCCATTTTAATAAATTTTATATTTTTAAGGACTTGTGTTAATACTGAAAAGATTCCATGGATGTGATTTTTTTTAACCAAGTTCACTGAAAGGACACTTGAGATGTTGTTTGAAAGCCACCTGTGTTGAAAATCATGTGCTTTGGGCTCAGTAAATAGCAGAACCATTGGTGACCAGGGGAAAAATGTTTACAGAGAAGCCGCATGTCAAGGTTTATGGAGGTCAGGAGGTCAACTCTCTATTTGGGGTTTGGACATTGTTTTCAGTTTAGTTGGGGTATGAACTGTTTAAAGACAGTTGGTGTTTTCCTGCCAAGGAAAAAGAAACCACCCAGCTCATCTCCTTCTCTACCTCTTTGAAGAAATCCTACAAAAATCCAGTGTGGGAGAGCTAAAATCCCTGGTCCTGCATAACTCCTGAGAAGTTGAAAAAAAATCCTGCGATTCACGTGTGTACTAGCAGAAAACCCTGATACCACATTTCTCCTAGAAAGCCTACGAGAATAATTCTTGACATCTCCAGAATGGGGTGACGGACAAAGGGTCTGGGCTTGTAAACGAACTTGTAACCCCCACAAACCCGAGAAGGTGAGAGGGCGAAAGGAAGGCAAATAGTCAGGGACAAGAAAGGACACCTGGGAATGCCCTGGGATCTCCTCCTCAGGCCAAAAAGGAAGGCACTGAGGGTGGAACTGAGGTCTGAAAGCCAGGTGTTACCATTGCCACAAGGTGGGACAGCTTCGTGCAGAATGCTGTAAGTTGCGGGGTAAAACCCATGGGACTTATTGGGGTGCACAAGGCCAATGGAGGGAAAGGGGCCCTGACTGGGAGTATGACTGATCAGGCTATAGCTCTGACTGCAGCTGTAAGGCCAAGTACAAAAACTGCTGTGAGTGCGGGGGACGTGAACAAGATACCTGAGAGTTATAGGGAATTCTTGTCAAAAGGAAAATTAACCCTTTATCCCTCAGGTAAACCTATAGTCATACTTGGATATAGGAGCCAATCAAACTCTTTTGCTGGGGAAAGGCATAACTTTTCCACCAGAGAGCGCATTGAATACCAAGGTTTTAGTGAATGGTAGCAGTGGGGAGTATATACCCATACCTTTGTATTGGGTGTACCTGGAATGTGACCTAATGTCTGGAATGGTAACTGCAGGAATTGTCCATAGTTTTCCTGTAGACAGAGTTAACCTACTCCGAAGGAATGATTTGGCTGGAGCAAAGGGAATAGCTTCTCCTGTTATTATGGAAAAAACAAATGAAGTTAAAGATTAATCCAGTCTATATGCATATTAAAATCATCCATGATTATTTCTGTACCTTTCTTACAAGGCCCCAGTTATTTCCTGGTTTATACTGTGCCCCACTGCGGAAGTACTGTTTGGGACCGATAGATTACTCCCACCAGGGACTTCTTTCCCTTGCTATTCCTTATTTCTACCCAGACTGATTCCACGTCTTGATCTCCAGTGCCTATATAATTTCTCACTACAGCACTGATCTCTTCCTTTACTAACAAAGCTACACCACCTCCTTTTCCTTCCTGCCTATCCTTCCGAAATATTCATGGATATTCAATTCCCACACCTGGTTTCCCTGCAACCAAGTCTCAGTAACCGCCACTAAATCATACCCATTCGTCTCTATTTATGCTGTTAACTTAATATTCCGAATGCATTCAGATACAAAGCCTTTAAGTTTGTTCTATTATCAAATTTTCCTACTCTTGTATGATTCCTTGGTGCAATATGGCGTTCGCACGTTCTGTCCCGACCTTTTATTTTCTGGTAACAATCAGCCTCATCACTAACCAGCACTCCTACCTTCTCCTTTAACTTTGACTTCCTAATTTTCCATGCAACTGAACCCTCCCCCCAACTCCCCCCCTCCCCCCAACACTATTTAGTTTAAAGCCCTATCTACAGCCCTAGTTATGCGATTCGCCAGGACTCTGGTCCCAGCATGGGGTGGCGCAGTGGTTAGCACCGCAGCCTCACAGCTCCAGGGACCCGGGTTCAATTCTGGGTACTGCCTGTGTGGAGTTTGCAAGTTCTCCCTGTGTCTGCGTGGGTTTCCTCCGGGTGCTCCGGTTTCCTCCCACATGCCAAAGACTTGCAGGTTGATAGGTAAATTGGCCATTATAAATTGCCCCTAGTATAGGTAGGTGGTAGGGAAATATAGGGACAGGTGTGGATGTGGTCGGAATATGGGATTAGTGTAGGATTAGTATAAATGGGTGGTTGATGGTCGGCACAGACTCGGTGGGCCGAAGGGCCTGTTTCAGTGCTGTATCTCTAAACTAAACTAAACTAAACATGATTCAGGTGGAGCCCGTCCCATCGGAACAGCTCCCTCCTTCCCCAACACTAAATATCCCAGGATATCGATGCTTCAGGCAGGATAGAGAGGGAGGTAAAAGGGGTGGAGGAGTTGCATTACTGGTCAAAGAGGATATCACAGCTGTGCTGAAGGAGGGCACTATGGAGGACTCGAGCAGTGAGGCAATATGGACAGAACTCAGAAATAGGAAGGGTGCGGTAAAATGTTGGGGCTGTACTACAGGCCTCCCAACAGCGAGCGTGAGATAGAGGTACAAATATGTAAACAGATTATGGAAAGATGTAGGAGCAACAGGGTGGTGGTGATAGGAGATTTTAATTTTCCCAACATTGACTGGGATTCGCTTAATGTTAGAGGTCCAGATGGAGCAGAATTTGTAAGGAGCATCCAGGAGGGTTTTCTAGAGCAGTATGTAAATAGTCCAACTCGGGAAGGGGCCATACTGGACCTGGTGTTGGGGAATGAGCCCGGCCAGGTTGTTGAAGTTTCAGTAGGGGACTACTTTGGGAATAGTGATCACAATTCCGTAAGCTTTAAAATACTCATGGACAAAGACGAGAGTGGTCCTAAAGGAAGAGTGCTAAATTGGGGGAAGGCCAACTATACCAAAATTCGGCAGGAGCTGGGAAATGTAGATTGGGAGCAGCTGTTTGAAGGTAAATCCACATGTGATATGTGGGAGGCTTTTAAAGAGAGGTTGATTAGCGTGCAGGAGAGACATGTTCCTGTGAAAATGAGGGATAGAAATGGCAAGATTAGGGAACCATGGATGACAGGTGAAATTGTGAGACTAGCTAAGAGGAAAAAGGAAGCATACATAAGGTCTAGGCGGCTGATGAAAGACGAAGCTTTGAAAAAATATCGGGAATGTAGGACCAATCTGAAACGAGGAATTAAGAGGGCTAAAAGGGGTCATGAAATATCTTTAGCAAACAGGGTTAAGGAAAATCCCAAAGCCTTTTATTCATATATAAGGAGAAAGAGGGTAACTAGAGAAAGGATTGGCCCACTAAAGGACAAAGGAGGAATGTTATGCTTGGACTCAGAGAAAATGGGTGAGATTCTAAACGAGTACTTTGCATCGGTATTCACCGAGGAGAGGGACATGATCGGATGTTGAGGTTAGGAACAGATGTTTGATTACTCTAGGTCAAGTCGGCATAAGGAGGGAGGAAGTGTTGGGTATTCTAAAGGGCATTAAGGTGGACGTCCCCAGGTCCGGATGGGATCTATCCCAGGTTACTGAGGGAAGCGAGAGAGGAAATAGCTGGGGCCTTAACAGATATCTTTGCAGCATCCTTAAACACGGGTGAGGTCCCGGAGGACTGGAGAATTGCTAATGTTGTCCCCTTGTTTAAGAAGGGTAGCAGGGATAATCCAGGTAATTATAGACCGGTGAGCCTGACGTCAGTGGTAGGGAAGCTGCTGGAGAAGATACTGAGGGATAGGATCTATTCCCATTTGGAAGAAAATGGGCTCATCAGTGATAGGCAACATGGTTTTGTGCAGGGAAGGTCATGTCTAACCAACTTAATAGAATTCTTTGAGGAAGTGACAAAGTTGATTGATGACGGAAGGGCTGTCGATGTCATATACATGGACTTCAGTAAGGCGTTTGATAAGGTTCCCCATGGCAGGCTGATGGAGAAAGTGAAGGCGCTTGGGGTCCAAGGTGTACTAGCTAGATGGATAAAGAACTGGCTGGGCAACAGGAGACAGAGAGTAGCAGTAGAAGGGAGTTTCTCAAAATGGAGACGTGTGACCAGTGGTGTTCCACAGGGATCCGTGCTGGGACCACTGTTGTTTGTGATATACATTAATGATTTGGAGGAAAGTATAGGTGGACTGATTAGCAAATTTGCAGACGACACTAAGATTGGTGGAGTAGCAGATAGTGAAGGGGACTGTCAGAGAATACAGCAGAATATAGATAGATTGGAGAGTTGGGCAGAGAAATGGCAGATGGAGTTCAATCAGGGCAAATGCGAGGTGATGCATTTTGGAAGATCCAATTCAAGAGTGAACTATACAGTAAATGGAAAAGTCCTGGGGAAAATTGATGTCCAGAGAGATTTGGGTGTTCAGGTCCACTGTTCCCTGAAGGTGGCAACGCAGGTAAATAGAGTGGTCAAGAAGGCATACGGCATGCTTTCCTTCATCGGACGGGGCATTGAGTACAAGAGTTGGCAGGTCATGTTACAGTTGTATAGGACTTTGGTTCGGCCACATTTGGAATACTGCGTACAGTTCTGGTCGCCACATTATCAAAAGGATGTGGATGCTTTGGAAAGGGTGCAGAGGAGGTTCACCAGGATGTTGCCTGGTATGGAGGGCGCTAGCTATGAAGAGAGGTTGAGTAGATTAGGATTATTTTCATTAGAAAGACGGAGGTTGAGGGGGGACCTGATTGAGGTGTACAAAATCATGAGAGGTATAGACAGGGTGGATAGCAAGAAGCTTTTTCCCAGAGTGGGGGTTTCAATTACTAGAGGACACGAGTTCAAAGTGAAAGGGGAAAAGTTTAGGGGGGATATGCGTGGAAAGTTCTTTACGCAGAGGGTGGTGGGCACCTGGAACGCATTGCCAGCGGAGGTGGTAGATGCGGGCACGATGGAGTCTTTTAAGATGTATCTAGACAGATACATGAATGGGCAGGAAGAAAAGAGATACAGAAGCTTAGAAAATAGGCGACATGTTTAGAGAGAGGATCTGGATCGGCGCAGGCTTGGAGGGCCGAAGGGCCTGTTCCTGTGCTGTAATTATCTTTGTTCTTTGTTCTTTGTAATACTGGTGCCAAAGCCCCATGAATCCAAACCCATTTCTCCCACACCAATCTTTGAGCCACGCATTTACCTCTTTAATCTTATTGACCCTGTGCCAATTAGCTCGTGGCTCAGGTAGTAATCTGGAGATTATTACCTTTTTGGTTCTGCTTTTTAATTTAGCCCTTAGCTGCTCATTCCCTCATCAGAACCTCTATCCTCGTTCCACCTATATCGTTGGAAGCTATGTGGACCATGACAACTGGATCTTTCCCCTGCCACTCCAAGTTCCTCTATGAGATATCCTGAACCCTGGCACCAGGTAGGCAACACAGCCTTCGGGACTCTCGATCCTTGCCACAGAGAACCGTGTCTATGCCCCGAACTATACTATCCCCGATTATGACTACATTTCTCTTTTCCCCCCCCACTGGAATAGCTCCCTGTACCATGGTGCTATGGTCAATTTGCTCATCCTCCCTAAAGTCCTTGCTCTCGTCCACACAGGGAGCATGAATCTCGAACCTGTTAGACAAGGACAAGGGATAAGGCTCCTGCAAAACTACCTCCTGGATCCCTCTACCTGGCTCACTCATAGTCACACCCTCCTGTCCCTGACCACTGGCCGAATTCAAGATAGTTAATCTAAGGGGTGTGACTGTCTCATGAAACACAGTGTCCAGGTAACTCTCCCCCTCCCTGATGTGTCGCAGTGTCCGAAGCTCAGACTCCAGCTCATCAACTCTGAGCCGGAGTTCCTCGAGCAGCAAACACTTGCTACAGATGTGGACACTAGGAACCACAATGGGGTCTACCAGCTCCCACATCATGCAGGTACAACACATCGCCTGGCCCTGCATCTCTATTTTATTGAATTTGTTTTTTAAATTTCCAACTGGTCTTTAGTTTTTAATCTGTAAAATATTTCTCCTATTCACCCTTAATCTGAAATAAATTTAGAATAGGTAATTCAACTAGCAGTTACTTACCAACCAATGAACTTACGATTTTCCTGTGATGTCACTCTTTGTTTTTTTTCTCTCTGTTTTTATTCCCTTGAAATACCCTCTCTCTTTCTGTGGTCTCTGACTCTGTTCCTTTTGACGCACTTTTTAAAGCTCCGCTTCCACTGTGTTTTCTCTCTCTCTCTGTGGTCACCGACTCTGTTCCTTTTGACGCGCTTTTATAGCTCTGCTCCCACTGTGTTTTCTCCCTTTCTCTCACTCTCTGTGGTCTCCGACACTGTTCCCTTTGGCACACTTTTTAAAGCTCTGCTCCCACTGTTTTCTCTCTTTCTGTCTCGCTGTGGTCTCCGTCCGTGTTCCTTTTGCCGCGCTTTTTAAAGCTCTGCTCCCACTGTATTTTCTTTCTCTCTTTCTCTGGTCTCCGACACTGTTCCTTTTGGCACACTTTTTAAAACCCTGCTCCCACTGTATTTTCTCTTTCTCTCGCTCTCTCTCTCCCTGTGGTCTCCGACTCTGTTCCTTTTGGCATGCTTTTTAAAGCTCTGCTCACACTGTATTTTCTCTTTCTCTCGCTCTCTCTCTCTCTGTGGTCTCCGATTTTGTTCCTTTTGGCATGCTTTTTAAAGCTCTGCTCCCACTGTATTTTCTTTCTCTCTTTCTCTGGTCTCCGACACTGTTCCTTTTGGCACACTTTTTAAAACCCTGCTCCCACTGTATTTTCTCTTTCTCTCGCTCTCTCTCTCCCTGTGGTCTCTGACTCTGTTCCTTTTGGCACGCTTTTTAAAACTCTGCTCACACTGTGCCTTCTCTCTCTCTGTGGTCTCCGACTCTGTTCCTTTTGGCATGCTTTTTAAAGCTCTGCTCACACTGTATTTTCTCTTTCTCTCGCTCTCTCTCTCCCTGTGGTCTCCGACTCTGTTCCTTTTGGCATGCTTTTTAAAGCTCTGCTCCCACTGTATTTTCTTTCTCTCTTTCTCTGGTCTCCGACACTGTTCCTTTTGGCACACTTTTTAAAACCCTGCTCCCACTGTATTTTCTCTTTCTCTCGCTCTCTCTCTCCCTGTGGTCTCTGACTCTGTTCCTTTTGGCACGTTTTTTAAAACTCTGCTCACACTGTGCCTTCTCTCTCTCTGTGGTCTCCGACTCTGTTCCTTTTGACGCACTTTTTAAAGCTCTGCTCCCACTGTGTTTTCTCTCTCTCTCTGTGGTCTCCGAATCTGTTCCTTTTGACGTGCTTTTTAAATCTCTGCTCCCACTGTGTTTTCTCTCTCTCTTTCTCTGTGGTCTCCGACACTGTTCCATTTGGCGCACTTTTTAAAACTTTGCTCCCACTGTGTTTTCTCTCTTTCTCTCTCTCTGTGGACTCCGTCCGTGTTCCTTTTGCCGCGCTTTTTAAAACTCTACTCCCACTGTGTTTTCTATCTCTGTCTGTGGTGTCCAACTCTGTTCCTTTTGGTGTGCTTTTTAAAACTCTGCTCCCACTGTGTTTTCTCTCTCTCTCTCTCTCTGTTGTCTCCAACTCTATTCCTTTTGGCATGCTTTTTAAAGCTCTGCTCCCACTGTATTTTCTTTCTCTCTTTCTCTGGTCTCTGACTCTGTTCCATTTGGCGCACCTTTTAAAACCCTGCTCCCACTGTATTTTCTCTTTCTCTCGCTCTCTCTCTCCCTGTGGTCTCCGACTCTGTTCCTTTTGGCACGCTTTTTAAAACTCTGCTCCCACTGTGTTTTCTATCTCTCTCTGTGGTCTCCGACTCTGTTCTTTTTGGTGCGCTTTTTAAAGCTCTGTTCCCACTGTATTTTCTCTCTCTCTCTCTCCCCCTGTGGTCTCTGACTCTGTTCCTTTTGGCGCACTTTTTAAAACCCTGCTCGCACTGTATTTTCTCTCTCTCTCTCTCTGGTCTCTGACTCGGTTCATTTTGGTGCGCTTTTTAAAGCTCTGCTACCACTGTGTTCTCTCTCTCTCTCTCTCTCTCTGTGGTCTCCGACTCTGTTCCTTTTGGCACGCTTTTTAAAGCTCTGCTCCCACTTAGTTTCACCTAACTGGCTATTGAGACAGAGACTAAATAATTCAAAAAGAAAATAGGTGTCAAAAAAGGAATAATTAAAAAAATAAGCAAAGCACATGGAATGGGATTAGACGATAGCTCCGGTTGAAGAGCTAGTACCATTTAGTATGTGAAGGGCTGAATAGCCTCCTCTATGAAGGGGGAATGCAAGTGTTAATGACAAGATATATTTCCTACTTTCTGGAGCAGGAAGAGGAGGCATCTTTGATTTGAATGTAGTGTGCACCCTTGTGATTTACTGCAATATCATGCTCCCTTTCTGCTGCCAAGGATACAAGGACCACAAAACAAAGTACATGGAAACCATACAACATTGCAAAGATCTATAGAGTATTGCACTGAAGATGCTCTAAATATCAGACCATTATATGAGCTACAATAGTATTTATATTGTACCCAAGAAAAACAAGTCATTCATCAAATCCATTTGATCACTTCATTTTAACCATCACGAGCAGAGCAAAGTGCTAAAAGTTTCCATTAGTTTGCCTTTCTTGTCAACATGCATATCTGAAAAAAACAAGAAAGGCAGAAATGGATTTATCACTCAAGTGTATTGTCTTTCAACTTTTATTGTAATTGTCCCATTCACATTTGAATTTTACACTAATACCCAAGGGAACAATGACAAAAGGATCAAAACATCCGGACTTTGGCAGGTTCAAAAGTACTTTTTCTTTATTTCAGATTTCCAACATAGAAACATAGAAAACATAGAAAAATAGGAGCAGCAGTTGGCCATTTGGGCCTGATCCACCATTCAAAAAAGATCATGACTGCTTGTCTAATTCAGTACCCTGTTCCCACTTTCTCCCCATATCCCTTGATTCCTTTGGCATTAAGAAATATATCTATCTCCTTCTTGAATATATTTAATGGCTTGGCCTCCACTGCCTTCTGCGGTAGAGAATTCCACAGGTTCACCACCCTCTGAGTGAAGAAATTTCTCCACATCTCAGTTCTAAATGGCATACCCCATATCCTGAGACTGTGACCACTGGTTCTGGACTCCCCAGCCATTGGGAACATCCTCCCTGCATCTAGCCTGTCTAGTCCTGTTAGAATTTTATAGGTTTCTATGAGATCCCCTCTCATTCTTCTAAACTTGAGTGAATATAGGCTGAGTTGACCCAATCACTCCTCATATGTCAATCCTGCCATCCTAGGAATCAGCCTAGTAAATCTTCTTTGCACTCCCTCCATGGCAAGAATATCCTTCCTCAGATAAGGAGACCAAAACTGCACATAATACTCCAGATGTGGTCTCACCAAGGCCCTGTGTAACTTTAGTAAGACATCCTTGCTCCTGTACTCAAATCCTCTTGCAATGAAGGCCAACATACCATTCACCTTCCTAATTGCTTGCTGCACATGAATGCTTGCTTTCAGCGACTGGTATACAAGGACACCCAGGTCTCATGGCACCTCCCGGTCCTGCCCAGATGCAACCCGTCCAGCTTGTATGGGTCCACCTTCCCCAGAACTGGTCCCAATGTCCCAGCAATCTGAATCTCTCCCCTCTACACTATTTCTCCAGCCATGTATTCATCTGATATATCATGCTATTTCTGCTCTCGCGAGCACGTGGCACTGTTAGTAATCCTGAGATTACTACCTTTGAGGTCCTGCTTTTTAATTTACGTCCTAACTCCCTATATTCAATTTGTAGGACCGCATCCCTTTTTGACCTATGTTGTTGGTACCGAAATGTACCATGACAACTGGCTGCTTGCCACCCCCCTCAGAATGCCCTGCAGCCGCTCAGAGACATCCTTGACCCTTGCACTAGGCAGGCAACATACCGTCCTGGAGTCTCATTTGTGGCTGCAGAAACGCTTGTCTGTTCCCCTTACGATTGAATCCCCTATCACTATAGCCCTGCCACTCTTCTTCCCCCACCCCCCCACCACCTCCTGTGAGGCAGAGCCACCCATGGTGCCATGAACTTGGCTTTTGCTGCTTTTCCCTGAGACATCTCGCCAAAAATATCCAAAGCAGTATATCTGTTAGAGAGGGGGATAGTCATAGGGGACTCCTGCACTACCTGCCTTCCTCGACTGTACCTGGTGATCACCCATTCCCTTTCTGCCTTTGCAGTATTTGCCTGCAGTGTTATCATCTCGCTAAATGTGCTATCCACGACGATCTCAGCATCACAGATGCTCCACTGTGAATCCACCCACAGCTCCAGGTCCTCTTCGCATTTGCTGAATTGGAGCAAGCAGATGCTGGCAGGGAGACAGAGGAGGGGGAAACAAGGATAGAAATGAAAGACAGAAAGGTAAGAAGCAAAAGTGGAAGGCAGAGAAAACAAGGGCAAGAAGCAAATGAGGCCATATTGCAAAATAAAGCTAAGATGACTAACAATGTTAAAAAGACAAGTCTAAAGGCATTGTGTCTTAATGTGCGGAGCATTCGCAATAAGGTAGATGAATTAACAGCGCAAATAGATATAAACGGTTATGATATAGTTGCGATTACATTCACACTGACTTGTTAACTCACCAAATTCAAATTTCTTGAATCCATTGTGGTGTGGCATGATTTCCTTTCATAAGTCAACATGGTGAGCAAAAGCATGCAAAGCAAGAAAACAATTGACATTGTTGCAGCCACGAACCTGATATATGTCTGTCATGACTATAATGTAAACTACTGGGAAGTCAGGTATGAATAAGATCTGACAACAGCTAAGGAAATAGCTGAAAATCTTGGTGTTGATCTCGTGCTTAAACCAGCCCCACGCATTCATCCTAAAAATCACCAATTCAGCTATGAATGTGAAGAAGAATCAGTTAACAATCCAGAAGTCAACTGACTTATAGACACAGTATGAGTGTCCATGGAAGAATGGTTTGAGTAAATGAATGAATATGTGAACCTGTGGGGTTTTCTATATAACATGATGCAATTCCTTATATTATGAATGTGCTTCCATTATTAATTTTTCTTGAGGACTGTGGAAAATACCTGAGGAGATTCTGGGCTTTTTTTTTTAAAAGGGTCACTGGTAGGACACTTGGGACTTCGTTCAAAAACAAACACTGGAAGTCACATGTCTTAAGCTAAGTAAACAGCCGGAGCATTATGGACTATGGAACTATTTGGAGTTGTTTACAGAGAAGTCACATGTCTAGATTTATGGTACTCAGGAGTTCTTGGTTTCATTTTTGAACTCTTTGAAGGCAATTGGTGTGCATCCTGCTAGGAGAGAAGCCACCCAACTCATCCTTTGCCACCTGTTTTGAAAAGTCTTCTGAGAATCCAGTGTGATAGCTGAAACCGCAGATGCAGTAATTCTCCCGAAAAGCCTGCAAGACTACTCCTCAACATCTGCTGAACGGAATCGCTCCAGAAAGATCCCGTGACAACTGCACGTGTCTAGTGACACCTGTCTACATGTACTTGGACGCCAGACCGAAAGTCATCTGGAATATTTCATATCTTATCCTTTTTTCTTCAAGAATTAACAAGTATTTGGCCAAAGTATATCTGTTTTTGTAAAGTTGATCTCTGCAGAGAAAGCTTCTTTACATTTTCTTTAACTGGTATGTGTGTGTGTGCGTGTGTGTTGGGTTATTTAGAAGGAAGTATATATTTTCATATTTCAACCTGTGTGTTAATAAGCCTAGCATCTTTATTGATTAAGTCTTGTTTTATAATAAATTAATAATTCTGTGGTTTATTAAAGAAACCTGGTTGGTGGATTTTTATTCTGAAACTTAGATAGATAAAGTATGCAATTGGCTGTATCGGTAACTGGGTAAAACATTTCAATATATATTATGACCAGTGGAGTAGTGGAACCAGAGAAAGACAACGCATTCCTCCAAACTTGGTCGTAACATAGAATTGGGTGCTCATCCGGGATAACCCAAAGCCAACGAAGTGCAATTGTAAGTTGGTTCATAATAATTGAAAAGGAAAACACCAGGTTTCTTGTGCATTAGAGTAAAGCTTATACTACCAGAATGGCCTCTTTTGATGCAAGTATGTTTGTGCAGCAGTCTGGAATAAATTATAATTCTTTAAAAGCATTGTCCACAGGCGAACTGTTAAGTGTGGCAGAGCATTTGAAGTTAGATATTAGATCAAAAGCTAGGGGACCTGAAATTCAGAGTCTAGTGGCCAGGCAGCTGAAGATTGAAGTAAAAGAGCCAGAGGGACGATTAGAATCAGAAGAGGACAAGGTAACACCGGCACAGATTCTGTGGGACGAAGTTAGAGCTAGAATTTCACAGAGAGGAAAAGAAAAAAGAAGGCATTTCAAAGGGAGCAAGCAGAATGGCAGGAAATAAAAAGGGCATTTCAAAGGGAGCAAGCAGAGCGGCAAGAGAGAGAAAGGGAAAGAGAAGAAAGAGAAAAAGAGCATTTCAGAAGCTGGAACTAGACTTGCAAAAGGAAAAAGAAGAGAAGCAGGGGAGAAAAAGGGAGTGAGAAAGGGTATTCCAATTAAAAAGGCTGGAACTAAAACAACAGGATGGCCTTGACTCCAGGGAAAGTCTTGATGAGGAAGGATCTGATTCCAACCCAGGACCCAGTGGGGAACTGTTTAAAATTGTGCAAGCCCTCCCGAAGTTTGAGGAAAGGGTTGTAGAGGCATATTTCATTTCTTTTGAAAAGCTAGCTAAATTGATGATGTGGCCAAAAGAACACTGGACACTGCTCATGCAAAGTAGGTTGATAGGCCGAGCTCGTGGTCATTGGATGCGGGCACTAAAGGAAGAGGCCACATATGAGACGCTTAGGAAAATAATTCTTCTGGAGGAATTTAAAAAGTCACTCCCTCCATTAGTAAGAACCCGTGTAGAGCACCAGAAGGGTTCAACAGCCAGGCAGGCAGCTGAGATTGCTGATGTTTCTGAGCTTGTCCACAAGCCCAGACCCTTTTTCCGTCACTCCACAAACCAGAGAAGGGTAGAAGGTGGGAGGGTGAAAGGAAGGCAAGTAGCCAGCGACGAGAAGGGACAGTTGGGAACATACCAGGATCTCCTCCTGAAGCAAGAAAACGCTGAGGTTGGAAGTGAGGTCCGAAAGCCTAAGTGTTTCCATTGCTACAAGGTGGGACACCTTTGTGCAGAATGCTGGAAGTTATGGGGTAAACCCATGAGACTTATTGGGGTACACAATGCCAATGCAGAGAAAGGGGCCCTGACTGAGAGACAGATCAAGCTATAGCTCTGTCTGCAGCTGTGAGGCCAAGTGAAAAAACTGCTGAGTGTAGGGAACGTGAACAAGATACCTGAGAGCTATAGGGAATTCTCGTTAAAAGGAAAAGTAACTCCTTATCCCTCAAGTGAGGCAGGTAAACCTATAGTTATACTTAGGGATACAGGAGCTACCCAAACTCTTTTGCTGGGGAAGGGTATGACTTTTCCACCAGACACCGCATTGAATGCCAAGGTTTTAGTGAATGGTATCGGGGTGGGGGGGAGTATATACTCATACCTTTGTATCGGATGCACTTGGACTGTGATGTAATGTCTGGAACAGTAACTGTAGGAATTGTCCGTAGTTTGCCTATAGATGGAGTTGTCCTACGCCTGGGGAATGATTTGGCCGAAGTGAAGGTAATAGCTTCTCCAGTGGTCATGAAAAGTCCAAGTGAAGTAAAGGAGACAACAGTTCCAGGAAAATGGTCCAGGAATTTTCCTTCATGTCTAGTGACCCCACAGACAGATATTTGGTTATCTGAAACTTTTTTGGGGGATTTGGATAATCCAAAGGAAATTTTCAGTAAGTCTTCTCTGATCAAGGTTCAGCAAGCCAATCCAAAGTTAAAGAAAATGGCACAATTGTTCAAACTGAAGCTGAAGCAGAGGGAGTTCCGGAATGCTACTATATTAAAAATGGGATTCTGATGAGGAAGTGGAGATCTCCTCACAGACCTGTGGACGAGCAATGGATGATGGTTCACCAGATAGCGGTACCACCCAAGTATCGCCAGGAAATATTAAGGATAGCCCATGCAATTCCTTTTGCGGGACATGTAGGGATCCGGAAGACCTAAGTACGTATAAGTCAACATTTTTACTGGCCAGATCTTCACGAGGTGCCAGATTTTGGGAAAGCTGCAACCTGCCATAAAACCAGCACCTCTAATTCCCATATCAATTTTTGCAGAACCATTTATTTAGAGATACAGCACTGAAACAGGCCCTTCAGCCCACCGAGTCTGTGCTGACCAACAACCACCCATTGTATACTAATCTTACATTAATCCCATATTCCCTACCACATCTCCACCATTCTCCTACCACCTACCTACACGAGGGGCGATTTTTACAATGGCCAATTTACTTATCAACCTGCAAGTCTTTGGCTGTGGGAGGAAACCAGAGCACCCGGCAGAAACCCACACGGTCACAGGGAGAACTTGCAAACTCTGCACAGGCAGTACCCAGAACTGAACCCAGGTCGCTGGAGTTGTGAGGCTGTGGTGCTAACCACTGCGCCACTGTGCCACAGGGTGTTGGTAGACTGTGTGGTACCTTTACCGGAAACAAAAGCGGGACATCAATAAATACTCACTATTATGGATATGGCTACTCAGTTCCCAGAGGCCATTTCCTTTAGAACAATTTCTGCTAAGGTAGTGGGAGGGAAGTTGACCCGGTTCTTCACTCGATATGGATTACCGATTGAGATGCAGTCAGATCAAGGTTCCAATTTTTTGGATAAAATTTTTCAGGAGGTTATGAGTAATCTGGGGGTAACACAGTTACAGTGCTCAGTATACGACCTACAAATCCAAGGGGCTTTAGAACGGTTCTATCACACCTCAAAATGATGATCAGGGCATACTGTCATGAATATCCCCATGATTGGGACAAAGGGCTGGAATTTCTTTTGTTTGCCACCAGGGATTCACCTAATGAGTCAACCGGTTTTAGTCCTTTTGAATTAGTTTATGGACATGAGGTAAGAGGTCCTCTGAAACTAATCAAAGAAAGGTTTTTAGAACAGAGGGGTGATCCTTCCATGTTAGATTATGTATCCATGTTCCTGGGGTGGCTCACGAGAGCCGACAAAATGGCTCAGGAACACCTTAAAGCTTCCCAAACAGCCACGAAGAATTTGCAGGTTTTTGGGAAGAAGGCAGGGGAATGGAACTGAGGGAATTGCTCTTTCGGAGAGCCAGTGCAGACACGATGCGCCGAATGGCCTCCTTCTGCACTGTAACGATTCTGTGATGAAGAAGTGGGTAGATAAGCATGCCAAGATACAAACATTTCAACCAGGGGATGATGTGTTAATATTACTGCCTTTACAGCATGAACCACTGAAAATACGGTTCAGTGGTCCATATAGAATAGCCAAAAGGATTGGCAAAGTAAATTATTTGATTGACACCCCAGATCACCAGAAAAAGAATCGGCTGTGTTACATCGATATGTTGAAACAATATCACCTCCAGAAGGATAAGCAAGCACAGGTACTTCAGGTAGTAAAGACAGTGAAGGATGAAAGGGATAGTGAGGATGAGGCAGAATGAGGCCTAGACAATTCCCAACTTGAACCTCCTACTATCCGGTTAGCTAACACTGAATTGTTAGGGAGATTGGACTCTATGCTTTCATATTTAGGTGTAGAACAATGAGGAGACCAAACAAGGCCACTCACAGCATTTAAAGGAGTCTGTAGGGGCAAACCAGGATGTACAACCTTAGCCACACATGATGTAGAAGAATCCTGTCCTATTAAACAGCATCCTTAGCATTTAGGTCCAGAGAAACAGACCCAGATGAAGGCAGAAATCCAATACATGTTGGAAAACCACCTAATTGAATCCAGTCAAAGCAGCTGGAGTTTCCTAGTCATGTTAGCACCTAAGCCTGATGGTTCAACTAGATTTTGCATAGACCACAGAAAGGTTAATGCGGTAACAAAAGCAGACTCCTACCCAGTTCCTCGCTTGGAAGACTATATTGACAGAGTTGGCAGTGCCACGTTTTCTTACCAAAATAGATTTGTTAAAGGGATGCTGGCAGGTTCCTTTAACACACCAAGCGAAAGATATATCGGCCTTGGTCACACCAGACGGTCTTTTCCAATGCCAAGTGATGCCATTCAGGCTAAAAAAATGCCCCCAGCAACTTTCCAGAGATTAATGAACCAAGTGGTAGTCAGTGTGAGGTTTACCTTGATGATGTGCTGGTATACAGTGACACTTAGAAGAACCACTTGGAACAACTAGAAGCTCTGTTTAGAAAATTAGAGTTGGCTGATTTGGTGATAAAATCTTGCTAAAAGTGAATTTGCCAAAGCGCGGGTAACCTACCTAGGACATATAGTAGGGCAAGGCAAATGTTGCCAAGAACAGCAAAAATACAAGCATCAGTGGAGTTTCCCACCCCTAAGACTAAATGAGAAATCATGAGGTTTTTGGGGATGTGTGGTTTGTACCACAAGTACCAAATTTCAGCACTATAGCTCCTACACTGAGATTTGCTACAAAAGAAAGCCAAGGTAGTGTTGTCAGGGGAGTGCCAAGCATGTTTTGAGAGGCTGAAAGCAATTTTGATCAATGAACCTGTGTTGGCTACCCTAAATTTCATTAAGCCCTTCAAGGTAGCAATTGACGCTAGTGACCTGGGGTTAGGTGCAATCCTGTTACAAGAAGATGAATTGGGCATAGAAAGGCCAGTGGAATACTTTTCCAAAAAGCTAAATTGACACCAAAAGAGATTCTGTAAACTGGAAAAAGGAACCCTGGACTTACTACTAGCTCTTAAACATTTTGAAGTTTATGTCCACCACAGCTATAGGGAGACACTTGTATATACTGATCATAACCCTTGTGGAAAAATTCAAAAACCTTAACGCCAGACTATTTCGATGGTGTTTACTATTGCAGCCCTATCACTTAAAGATTATTCACATTGCAGGGAAAAACAATGTAATTGCTGATGCTTTGTCTAGAATTTAACTTTGCTTTGGATTATCTGAGTACAAAGATGATACAAAGCAGAACTGTATTAGTTATGGGTAAAGAGTGGATGAGAATGAGTGTGTAAATGTGTTTTAATATTTTTTTCATATTCTGTTTCTTTTGTCCCCACTTTATAATGAAATGCATTTAAAAATGGTGTTTCATTCCTCAAAGGATGGAGGTGTCATGAGCATGCTTCCATTATTAATATTTTTAGAGGACCTGTGTTCAAAAGACTGTGGAAAATACCAAAGGAGATGCTGGACTTGTTTTTTTTTAGAAGAGTCACTGGAAGGGCACTTGGGACTTTGTTTAAAAACAAACACTTACTGAAAGTCACGTGTCTTAAGCTAAGTATTCAGCCAGAGCCTTATGGACTATGGACTTTGGTGTTGTTGACAGATAAGTCACATGTCTAGATTTATGGTGGCCAGAAGTTCTCGGTTTCATTTTTGAACAGTTTGAAGGCAGTTGGTGTGTATCCTGCTAAGAGAGAAGCCACCCAACTCATCCTTTGCCACCTGTTTTGAAAAATCTTCTGAGAATCCAGTGTGATAGATGAAACTATGGATGCAGTAATTCTCCTGAAAAGCCTGCAAGACTACACCTCGACGTTTCCTGAACAGAACTGCTCCAGAAAGATCCCAGTGACAATCGCATATGTCTAGTGACACCTACATGTACCCAGACACCAGTGTGAAAGTCATCTGGATCATTGCATGTCTTATCCTTTTTTCTTAAAGAATTAGCAAGTATTTGGCCAGAGTATATTTGCTTTTGCCAATTTAATCTCTGCAGAGAAAACCTCTTTATTTTTTCTTTAATTGGTTTGTGTATGCGCGTGTGTGTGTTGGATTATTTCGAAGGAAATATATTTATACTTTCATATTTCAACCTCAGTGTTAATAGCTTTGCATCTTTATTGAATAAGTCTTGTTTTATAATAAATTAATAATTCTGTGGTTTATTAAAGAAACCTGGTTGGTGGATTTTTATTCTGAAGCTAACATAGATAAAGTATATAATTGGTTGTAGCATTAACTGGGTAAAACAGTTAAATATATGCTGTGAGCAGTGGAGTAGAGAAACTAGAGAAAGACAATGCATTCCTCCAACCTCGGTCATAACACTTGACAAAGAAATTTTGATGAGACACTGTAAGGACCTTCATTTTGCATTGGCATATGGAGAGAGGTCTGACATTAATAGGATTGACCACTGCAAAAAACTTGGCTATCTTCAAAGACTGCTTCCAATGGACTGTAGTGCTTCTCAAGTTCTACAACAATTAATGTAATTATAACCTCCTAAACACATAGATAGCACTCAGGATCCTGTTAACCATGCCCGCGTTGGTGTCGAACAGCAAATGACACTTCTCAAAGTTGCAGCTCACAAAAACATATTTGCCATTACAGGCCATCTTCACTGGTCATCCTGTCTATCAAGGATGATGTGGATCAAAATATAGACCTGCCACATGCAATATTAGAGTTTGCAGTAGCAAAGGCATGCAGAATTGCCTTCTGAGTCTTGGAATCTAGATGAACAAGTTTATTAGTTTAGTGTTTAATGTTTAGTTTATTCATCACTTAGATCTAATGTTATTCTTATAACTTATAATCTTTATTATTTCAACGGCACAGTGGCGCAGTGGTTAGCACCGCAGCCTCACAGCTCCAGCGACCCGGGTTCAATTCTGGGGACAGCCTGTGTGGAGTTTGCAAGTTCTCCCTGTGTCTGCGTGGGTTTCCTCCGGGTGCTCCGGTTTCCTCCCACATGCCAAAGACTTGCTGGTTGATAGGTTAATTGGCCTTTATAAATTGCCCCTAGTATAGGTCGGTGGTAGGGAAATATAGAGACAGGTGGGGATGTGGAATTAGTGTAGGATTAGTATAAAATGGGTGGTTGATGGTCGGCACAGACTCGGTGGGCCGAAGGGCCTGTTTCAGTGCTGTATCTCTAAACTAAACTAAACTAACACTGTCAAATTGAACCGAATTGAATTTTTTGTAATTTTCTCTTTTTTAGTATATGATTATAAAAAAAAATCTTTTGAGATTACAGCTTTATTTCTGAAACTTTCACTAATACTACTACATAAACTCAAAGAAAGGACGCCATTCTCCCTAACGCTGCCCGTGACTGCAGACTCTTCGTGGAGAAGATCAAGCTGAGGAGGGACAGGCTGCTTAGCAGCAGAAAGACCAAGCCATCCTGTAAAGTTAGCCAGGGTGTCTGGAGGGAAGTGGTACTGGCTAGCACTTTCAATTCTGTGACTTCTCTCTCCCCAGACCACTGAACAGTGTCATAAGAAATTCAATGACCAGAGCTGTCAGGATGAGACATTCACCAGTTTCTCTGTTTGTTCGGAGGGCAAACTTGAATATAACCAATTCTAAAATCTTACTTGAGCAACAGCTGCCTAAAAGGTATTGGCCTTGCAGGACAGCCTGCTGCTGAGCTGTGCCTGTGACAGGTCATTAAAATGTGGGATAGAGAATTGTTTTCTGCAGATTTCAAACATTAGCAAGAGTATGTTGGCTGAGTTTGTTTTTTCAGGAAGACACCTAGCACCTGAGGGTTGACAAACCCTTTTAAACTATGTTGCTTGGGTAGAGAGAGGTTTCTAAAAATAGGACACTGACATCAATCATACAGTCAGTCAGGCAGCAGCAGGCTGCAAGAAGAAAAGCCAGTTTAAGGGCATATCAATCAGTCATCCAATCCTGTAGTACACATGCCTGGACGTTTCCACAATAGCACCACAACCCACTCGCACAACCACAAAACAAACTAACACCTGTACACCTTGGACACCAAGTCAGTGAAATGTGCAAGTGAGATTTTTAGGTGAGACTTTAGTAACAGGATAAGTCTGCTTTATATTATATATAAGCCTACCTCTGATGATGACTATTGAATTATGAATTAAAAATATACATACGACTGAACCTTTGAATTGAAGCTGACCCTTATAAACTAAGCCATTCAATTACCCACTTGGTGTTAACAATCCTCTAACAGACATATAAAAGCCTTGGGAACATCTAGAACATATGTGTGTGTATTGTGTGTGCGTGTGTGACAATGCATGACAATGTGGCTACTTGCCAGCCTATCAGCTTCCCAGGGATATAAGGGAGGAGTATGATAGCTACGTGTCATCATGTGCCAGTGAAGTGACAAACTGACATTCTTGTCACAGGAGGAAATGTATATATATTTAACTATTGCTTTGTTTAAATAATTGAAAGGCCATATAGTTTAGCTATTAGTTTAAGTTTATTGTTCCAGTTAGTTCTTGAAGTACATTTAATTTTTATTTGAAAACAAATCAATAAGGCCCATAAGAAAGGGCTAGGCTAGAAGACAAGAGAATAGTGAGAAAATTCACTCCTTCAATTAGATAAAAGGCCTTGTTAGTTCATTATATTTATCCTGTGGGATTGTTTTATCATTAACTTTTTTTGGTAAATGATGTGGCAGTCAAGAGTCACAGGACTGTGGTTTCATATAATCACAATAGAACATACTGGGGCGTGGTAGCATTGTGGTTATGTTATTGGTTTAATAATGCAGAACCCTGGACTCATGATCCAGAGATATGAATTAAAATTCCCACCACAGGAGCTGGTGATTTTAAATTCAATTAATTAAATAAAATCTGGAATAGTAAGCTATTATCAGTAATAATGACTATGAAACTAACAGATTGCCTTAAAAACCCATCTGATTCACTAATATCAGGGAAGGAAATCTGTCATCCTTGCCAAGTCTGGCCTATATATGACTCCAGACCCACAAAAATGTGACTTACTCTTAATTGCCCTCTGAAATGGCCTAGCAAGCCACTCAGTTGTATTCAAGAATTTGGCTTGTCACCACCTTCTCATGGGCAATTGGGGATGGGTAATAAAGGCTGGTCTTATGGGATGTGGGCATCGCTGGCTAGGCCAGCATTTATTGCCCACCCCTAATTGCCCGTGAGAAGGTGCTGGTGAGCTACCTTCTTGAACCACAGCAGTCCTTGGGGTGTAGGTACACCAACAATGCTTTTGAGAAGGGAGTTCCAGGATTTTGACCCAGTGACTGTGAAGGAACAACAATATAGTTCCATCAGGATGGTGTGTAATTTGGAGGGGAACTTGCAGGCGGTGGTGTTCCCATGCATCTGCTGACCTTGTCCTTCTAAGTGGTAGAGGTCGCGGGTTTGGAAGGTGCTGGTGAAGGAACCTTGGTGAGTTGCTGCAATGAATCTTGTAGATGGTACACACTGCTGCCACTGTGTGTTGGTGGTGAAGAGAGTGAATGTTGAAGGTGGTGGAGTGGGTGCCAATCAAGCAGGCTACTTTGTCCTGGATGGTATCAAGCTTCTTGAGCTTTGTAGATGGTGGGCAGGTATTGGGGAAACAGGAGGTGAGTTAGTGAGTTACCTGCCACAGAATTCCTAGCCTCTGACCTGCTCTTGTAGCCACAGTATTTATGTGGCTCGTCCAGTTCAGTTTCTGGTCAATGGTAACCCCCAGCATGTTGATAGTGGGGGATTCAGTGATGGTATTGCCATTGAATGTCAAGGGGAGATGGTTGGATTTTCTCTTGTTGGAGATGCCTGGTACTTGTGTGGCTTGAATGTTACTTGTCACTTATCAACCCAAGCCTGCACGTTGTTCAGGTCTTGGTGCATCTGGACACAGACTGGTTCAGTATCTGAGGAGATGCGAATGGTGCTGAACATTGTACAATCATCAGCAAACATCTCCACTTCTGACCTTATGATGGAGGGAAAGTCATTGATGAAGCAGTTGAAGATGGTTGGGCCTAGGACACTACCCTGAGGAACTCCTGCACTGATGTCCTGGTTGATATTATTGATGCCGACTGTGACAAACTGGAAGATGCTGGAGACAAAAGGTTAGCTTCTGGTTCTTTTACTGCAACAGGATGTGCTTGCCATGAGGTTTGGCTGTGTTAATTGTATAATAATTGTGTTTAATTGTATGCTGGTGGTGGGCATTAGCTGGGTATTCACTTGAGCCCCTATAAATAGACACAGACCAAAACTTTGATTGTTAGGATAGGAGGTGTATGTTTGTTATGTGTAACTCTGTAAATAAATATAAAAGTATGTAAAGGTTGGTTCCAGTTGTATCTTTCACCAACTGGCTTTCTGGAATAGAACATGGTTGCAGCGGATGGTTGCCTAAAGGTGAAGATTGGAAACTGAGAAAAAAACTGACAGGCAGAAAATTAGAATTCTAGTAGCCATTGCAGCAAAATGGTAGAAAGCAAGTGTAAATTGTTGGGGTATGATTACCTTCCGATGTTCTTGGAGTCTGAACCCATATAACCAGTGGAAAAATGAAGTGGATATGTGGACACGGGTTACAACCCTATCAAAGAGGGAACAAGATATGGCCTTGGCGTTGTCACTTCCTACTAGAAATAAAGTATTTTGTGAGCTGAATGCCCATCAGTTGTATAGTGATTTGGACCTTCTATTAGAGTTCTTGGATGAAATTTACAAGAAAGATGATCTGTTAAATGCCGATGAGGCATGGTTAGACTTTGATAGATTTTGGAAAACAGATGTTCCTTGGAAGAAATATCATGAGCTTTAGCCGATTGTATAAAAAGATTGACAAAATTCAATTTGGTGATCCTTGGATCAGTACTAGCTTTTAAATTGCTGGATTATGCTATGCTGTCTCATATGGACAGGCTCCTGGTTCTAACTGGTGTTCGGTTCAGAGAGGGAGACCCTGTTGGATCATATGTCTGCTTCCTTGAGAAAATCCTGGGGAAGCAGTCACGGAACAAATGGGCCATTCCGCAGTGTCACAAAGAATAGAGGACTCAGTGATTGCCAGATTTTGAAATTGTCCAGATACTGGATGCCAACATCAATTGTTATGGACAGGTGAGAGATGATAAGGATGGTTCCCCCTTTTCCATCTCTCGACTGACCGAAGACGGTGATTTTATAAAAGGTTATTTAGTAGCCCGAGGGCTTTAATTATCAAGAACAGACAAATGACATGTTTTCTCATTAGTATAAAAAGATAAATGTTTATCATACAACACCCGAAATATATGCAACAACCACCACTCTCACATTCATACAGATATACACACACTCAAGAACAAATAGAGATTATATAAATAACATGTGTTAGGCCCGATAATTTGTAGAGTTCTCTGTTAAACTTGCTTTTCCCCAGAGTGAACACTTGAAACGGTATAGGCCCGGAATCTTTTCCCTTGTTCACTGAAGAAAGACTTGGGAGGTTCAGGAAGATGGATGCACTGTTGCAGACTGCTCTTGTTACATTTCAGCCAAAGGTCAATGGTGAAGTCCTGGCACGATTTCTCAGGTAGGGAGTTCAAGGCCAAACTCCAGTCTCTGCCTACATGTAGTTTAAAGATGGTGATCTTAGGCAGGGTCCTTCCTCTTCACTGGAATAGATGGAATCCTCAATTTTGAACGAATAAGTGAATTAACCAACACTGATTCTGCTCTACTTTAAGTGCTACGGATGTTAACTCGCTGGGGGCTTTCTTGTAGTTCAACAGTGCAGTGCGCTTAGCGGCTATGACAGGTTCCAGCTCTTCAAAGTGAGATTGAAACCAGTCTGCATTCTGCTTCTCACGTTTGCCAAAGGTGGTCATTGCTGAGTCATAGATGGCATCTCTGATGTGGGCCCACTTCGTCTCTGCATCCCCTGCAGTAGTGTTTTGAAGGGCTTTTTCAAGTGAATTTAGAAACTTATGTAACAGCTGTGGATAAGAAATTCTGTTAGTGTTGATGCGCAGGCGGCCCTTCTGCTTGGAGTGACGTAGCATCTTTGGTTTGAGTCTAACTTTTCTGCACACCAGGGAGTGGTCAGTGTCGCAGTCCGCACTGTGGAAGCTGCGTGTGATTTGGACACTGTTTAAGGAGGCTCGCCTTGTGACGATGAGGTCCAGCTGGTGCCAACGACGCGATCTTGGGTGTCTCCATGAAACCTGGTGACAGGGTTTAATATGAAAGAACAAGTTGGTGATGCAGAAGTTGTGACAGGTACACAACACCAGCAGTCTTTATCCATTCTCATTCATCCTTCCAATGCCATAGCGCCCAAGGCAGGAGGGCCATGAGTCCTGGTTGGCCCCAACCCAGGCGTTAAAGTCCCCCAGCAGGAAGAAATGTTCGGTATTGGGAATGCTACTAATGATATTATGGAGTTCCTTGTAGAACTGGTCTTTAAATTCAGGTGGGGAGCAGAGTGTTGGAGCATATATGCTGAGTAGGTGTACTGGGCCAGAGGCAGTGAGCAGTTGGATAGACAGTATGCATTCCGAGCCATTTGAAGGTGGCTGTATCATGCTGAGCAATGTGAGCCGCATAGAAGATGGCAGGATCTCCAAGGACGCATTGTACAGCGAGCTTGTCACTAGTATCAGACACACCGGCCGTCCATGTCTCCGCTTTAAAGACATCTGCAAACATGACATGAAGTCCTGTGACATTGACCACAAGTCGTAGGAGTCAATTGCCAGTGATCACCAGAGCTGGCGGACAGCCATAAAGGCGAGGCTAAAGAGTGGCGAGTTGAAGAGACTTAGCAGTTGGCAGGAAAAAAGACAGAAGTGCAAGGGGAGAGCCAACTGTGTAACAGCCCCGACAACCAATTTTATCTGCAGCGTCTGTGGAAGAGTCTGTCATTCTAGAATTGGCCTTTATAGCCACTCCAGTTGCTCCACAAACCGCTGACCACCTCTAGGCGCTTACCCATTGTCTCTCGAGACAAGGAGGCCAAAGAAAGAAAGATTCCGTTCTGATTGTTCCAGAATGCGCTGCACAATCCTTTCACTTGATTGGTCAGTTTGAATCCGGGCTGCTTTGGCGTGCCTCAAGTCTGTTTGTATTTGTTTCATAAGTTCATTATATAGTTCATAATTTCTCCTTGCATGAGCGTGACACAATACAATGGAAGGGTTAATGGCAGAATGAGGATGAAAGCACCTTTAACAAATCTGGTTATTATATAGAATCATATAATCATAGAATGATTATAGCACAAAAGGAGGCCCATCGTGTCAATGCCAGCTCTCTGCAAGAGCAACTCAGCTAGTCCCACCCTCCCCCACACCTTTTCCCCATAGCCCTGCAATTCTTTTCTCTTCTAATAATTATCCAGTTCTTTTTTGAAGGCCTCTATTGAATCTGCCTTCATCATACTCTCAGTGAGTGCGTTCCAGATCCTAACCACTCGCTAGGTACAAAAGTTTTTCCTCATGTCGCCGTTGCTTCTTTTGCCCATCACCTTAAATTGGTATCCTCTGATTCTTGAGCTTTCCACCAAACAGGAACAGTTTCTCCCTACCTACTCTGTCCAGACTCCTCATGATTTTGAACATCTCTGTCAAATCTCTGCTTTATCTTCTCTTCTCCTCCAAGGAGAACAGCCCCAGCTTCTTCAGTCTATCCACGTAACTGAAGTTCCTCATCCCTGGAACTGTTATCGTGAATCTTTTCTACACCCTCTCTGATGCCTTCAAATCCTTACTAAAGTATGGTGCTCAGAACTGGACACAATACTTCATTTGAGGCCGAACTAATGTTTTAGGCAGATTTATCATAACGTTCTGGCTTTTGGACTCTATGCCCCTATATATCAGACCCAGGATTTCATAAACTTTATTAACCATATTCAAGACAGATTTGGAACAGCAAAACTAGGTAAATGAATCCTAGGAACACCCAAGGAACAGTTAATAGGTGCTTCAGGTGTGACTCAAAATATCATTATGTGATGAACTGCCTAAAGCAGAGAGGTAGGGTTCTTCAAATGACACATGACACGGAGAATGCTGAGGAAAAGGATGAAGATAATGATGTATCTGAACAAATTATGCTAGTCACAAGGAGTGATGAATGTGTTAGTGACAGACTCATTTAACTGTACAGTGCTAGCTAGTGCTTGCACCTTGACAAAACGTGGAACAGATTGGTTAATATGTTACCTTGATTCACTAAGTAGTGAGGATCGATACAAGGTTAAAGAATATAAAAGTACTACTTGCTTTACGTTTGGTGATGACAACACATTGAGGTTACTAAAGAGAGTTGTAATTCCATGTAAAATAGCTCCAGTATGCCACTTTATAAGTACTGATGTAGGCTCCAGTGAGATATCTAAGCTGTTGAGTAAACCTTCTATGAAAAAGGCCCAAATAAATCTTGACATGGAGCATAATAAGGCAATTATTTTTGGATCTGCAGTTTACCCAGTCAGGACATTATTGTATCCCCTTAACAAAACCTGATGCCTCTCATTAGAGTGTTAGACATGTATTAATGGTTTCAGATGATAAGAATCAGACAGTTTAGAGTTTATGAACTTTGTGGGGGGAAGGTCAGGTGGGCAGGGGAATGTTTTGGGAGGAGAGGTGAAGTAATTAATTTTAAGGTTATTGGGGAGATGGGAGAGGGGCTAGAAACATTTATTTAATTTTTTCAATAAATTTTAAATCTCTATCTCTTCAAATATTTAAGCTAAATGGGAGGGCTCGAAGCCCTTTAAAAATGACGTCAAGGCCTGTGCCTGCGCAATGGCACCTGCATCATTGCTGGGGACAGACCACTCACCCCCTCCTCGGGTGGTCCGCCCTGACGATTGAAATGAGCAACAGACATGTAAAATGCAGCCCTTGGTGTGTTATAGAAGACAGGGTCACAGGGAATAGAAAGGCTCTGGTAAGGTAATAGCTCGCGATGGTAAGACAGTACTTATCAAATTTAGCAATCAAGCTATTAAGATTCAATCCTCATGATTAATCAGAATTAATTACAAAATCTTGGAAGTTGAGAAGTTGATAGACGTAATCAAGGTACCTTATACCTCAAGTGATCATGTTGGTCATTGGTGAGGCCACACCTGGAATGTTGTGTGCAGTTTTGGTCTCCTTATCTGAGGAAGGATGTTCTTGCTATGGAGGGAGTGCAGTGAAGGTTTACCAGACTGATTCCTGGGATGGCGGGACTGACGTATGAGGAGAGATAGAGTCAGTTAGGATTATAATTGCTGGAGTTCAGAAGAGTGAGGGGGGGATCTCATAGAAACCTATAAAATTCTAACAGGACTTGACAGGGTAGATGCAGGAAGGATGTTCCTGATGGTGGGGAAGTCCAGAACCAGGGGTCATAGTCTAAGGATAAAGGAGAAACCATTCAGGACTGAGATGAGGAGAAATTTCTTCACCCAGAGAGTGATGAGCCTGTGGAATTCGCTAACACAGAAAGCAGATGAGGCCAAAACATTGTATGTTTTCAAGAAGGAGTTAGATATAGCTCTTGGGGCGAAAGGGATGAAAGGATATGGGGGGAAAGCGGGAACAGGTTACTGAGTTGGATGATCAGCCATGATCATAATGAATGACGGAATGGCCTACTCCTGCTCCTATTTTCTATGTTTCTATGTGTCAATAAAACATGAAACTCAAGGAGAGGCTTTTTATTGTGTTTAATGAGGTGAGACAGTAGAAAAATCAGCAATAGGAAAACAAAAATAGGAAGACGAACCATTTCTCGCTGTTTTTGTCACAAGACAATTTAATCTGTGATGGTCAATATTTGTGCAACTTTTCCATCTGCTTGTAATATTGTCTAAAGTCATGGCAGCCAACACAAGGGCTATGATCCCCAAATCAGGATAATTTTATAGGGTACAGCAAATAATACTTCAGAAGAGTCGTGTAAAGCAGAAAAGCAGAGCAGGACAGGAAGGGACAGACAGATTAACACTAGTTAGCCAAGACTAGTTTTTTCATCTTGCTGTTAAACTAGGTCCTGGATTCTAAAATACAGAAACAACAGAATATATCATGGACAACATGTCATTTGCTCACCAAAACTAGTGACAAAATTAGATAAACACGATTACAAATAAAGAGCAACCTTAAGTTCCTCCAATAAAGAGATTCTCTTGAATTCACATGTCTATCTTGCAGTCTATTACTGTTGATTCTGATTCAGCTTTGACAAGATAATTATTAACAAAAACCTTTTCTGCAAAGAGTTGAGCAGTCGTTATTGCAAGTGTTATTCAGTTACAAAATGTTTAGTTACTATCTGTAAGATTGTAATCCAGACTAACCTATTTATGCTATCCTATCCTATCAATGTCTCTCATAATTTTGTATACCTCAATCAGGTCCCCCCTCAGCCCTCGCAGCACCAAGGAAAACAACCTCAGCCCATCCAGTCTCCCTTCACAGCCGAAACGCTCCAGCCCAGGCAACATGCCGGTGAATCTCCTCTGCACCCTCTCCAGTGCAACCACATCCCTCCTACAGTGCGGTGACCAGAACTGTACACAGTACTCCAGCTGCAGCCCAACTAGCGTTTTATACAGCTCCATCATAACCTCCCCGCTCTTATATTCTATGCCTCGGCTAATAAAGGCAAGTATCCCATATACCTTCCTAGCCACCTTATCTACCTGTGCTGCTGCCCCCAGCGATCCATGGACAAGTACACCAAGGTCCCTCTGACCCTCTGTACTTCCTAGGGTCCTACCATCCATTGTATATTTTCTTGCCTTTTCAGTCCTCCCAAAATGCATTACCTCACACCTCCCAGGACCAAACTCCATCCGCCACTGCTCAGCCCATCCACATCATCCTGCAATATAAGGCCTTCCCCCTCACTATCCACGACACCACCAATCTTCGTGTCATCTGCGAACCTACCGATCACACCTACTATATTCAATTATCAATGCACACCAGAAACAGCAAGGGTCCCTGCACCGATCTTTGACATACTTGTAAAAATTGTCATTTAATTCAATTCGCAGCAAAAAAAAAATCAGTTAATGGCTGTTTCTAACATGGTCATTGAAACATAATACATTTTTACTGTCTTCCCTGACAGTTTTTAAAACTGCAGATTGGGCGGCACAGTGGCACAGTGGTTAGCACCGCAGCCTCACAGCTCCAGCGACCCGGGTTCAATTCTGGGTTCTGCCTGTGTGGAGTTTGCAAGTTTTCCCTGTGTCTGCGTGGGTTTTCTCCGGGTGCTCCGGTTTCCTCCCACAAACCAAAAGACTTGCAAGTTGGTAGGTAAATTGGCCATTATAAATTGCCCCTAGTATAGGTAGGTGGTAGGGAAATATAGGGACAGGTGGGGATGTGGTAGGAATATGGGATTAGTGTAGGATTAGTATAAATGGGTGGTTGATGGTTGGCACAGACTCGGTGGGCCGAAGGGCCTGTTTCAGTGCTGTATCTCTAAACTAAACTAAACAGCATGTATTTTGTTAAAGAATCGTAGAAAGTTCATCATAGATTAAGATTTATTAAAGCTATCCATTACATGGTAATTACTTACTAATGTATATGGGTCAGCAGCATGTTGTTTTTGCCAAAATCACTCAGCCCCATTACACCATACTCTTGTATTCATGAGGAACTTACAGTGCTGACTTCTTGAGATTCCTTGGATTTTCTTGCCTGTTTTCCTTTCAATACAAGATCTGGAACAATGTGATTCCAAATGGATAGCAGCAGAATCGCGACATTTATATAGACGTAAAAGTACAGCAACTTTCAACATGTCACTGAGCTTGTTTCCCAAGTGAAAGTGATATGCACCAGAACATAGAAATCAAGACATTCCCTAAGTGAGTTTTATCATTTTAAAATGAGTTTACATAAAACAAGCCTTTAAACTTGTGTTTTAAAATAACCTACCTGCTAGGTTATTTTAAAACACACAATTAAAGGCTTGGATCAGGGGCCTCCAAATTATTTGCATATTAGCAGTCAGCGACCTCAAACCTTTTTACCATGGACACTGGTGTCGGTGTATGGACACGTTGCTGACCCCTGGTGAGGTAGAAGGTGAGGACAAGGGGAACCCTCTCATAGTTCTGGGAGGGATGGGAAGGGGTGAGGGCAGAAGCGTGGGAAATAGGATGGACTCAGTTGAGGGCCCTGTCAACAACAATGGGTGCGAATCCTCTGTTGAGGAAAAAGGACATATCAGAAGTACTAGTATGGAAGGTTGCATCATCAGAACAGTTGCAACTGAGACAGAGAAACTGGGAAAACGTAATGTAGTCCTTACAGGATGCAAGATGTGTGGAAGTGTAGTCGAGATTCAGTGAGCTTATAGTGAATATTCTTTAATAGCCTATCCCCAGATTTGCAGACAGATAAATTGAGAAAAGAAAGAGAAGATCAGAGATGGACCAAGTGAAGATGAGAGAATGGTGGAAATTGGAAGTTATTTCTCTCTTCACAGATGCTGCCATCCCCAGTAAGGTTTTTTGTGGCAGAGAGTGAGTAGACGGGCCACCGAAATAAAATGTGTCCCAACTCTCCACACCTGTACCAAGTTCCCATTGTGATAATATTGGCTAATGTGCAATTAATATTATTTGGACTGGGTAGTGTTAGACTGTCCAAGGGTGAGCTAAGTAGGCATTTTATAATCCTTTGGCATGAATGATAGGTCCCAGTCCAGTTTTCAAATGTGCAGTTTGTGGTCTTTTTAAATCAGCAAAAGAGTGTCTGATATCCATTAACACATGCAGACTAAATATTGGACATGAAGATAATACAGTCCTTATTTATTGAATGGGATTTAAAATTCAACCATTTTTTAAGCTGCTCTATTTCCTATCATGTGACTTGAACCTGATAAGTAGGCATAACACCTGACGAACACTCTTCTTACTTCAGTGTGGTTAGTTTGAATTTAGGATTTCGACAATTGTTTTATTCTGTTCCAGACAATTACAACAGCTTGGGCTCCATCTAGTCATCCTTTGTTATTGCATGCAAAGTAGCTGGAATTGGCGCTGGTACATGGAGTGTAAATTATCCTTAATATTGTAATGGCGATAAAGTGACTTCATAAGTGACTTCAAAGAGAAAGAATAATTTAAATTCAGACAAATGGAGAGGTTCCATTGTATGACTGATTTTATACCTGCGTTACTACCTTTGTCCTTGGTGTGATGCCCCAGCACACCAACAAAGAGCTGTTTGCACTGATACAAGTGAGAACATAAGTGACAGCAAAGAACTACATAAACAGCAGAAAATCATCTGTTCTGACAAACTGCCAGGATTATGACCTCAGTGAGACCATTAAGGCTAAAACACAAGATATGAACTCCCTGGACCAATTTAAAGAAACACACGACAAGATTTCATGTTTTTAAGAGTTTTATTATAACAACTAAACTAAAACTGCCCATCAGCTAAATAGTACTTTGTAAATAGCTGATACCCCAAATTACAGAGAAAGGTATTTTCTTCACTTATTAAAACACTTGAACACCTTACACCACATTTATACATTACCCAGTCCTCCTTGATAGAGTCATAGAATTATACAGCACATTGTTGGCCCATTGTGTCTGTGCTGGCCATCAAGCATCTACCTATTCTAATCCCATTTTCCAGCACTTGGCCCATACATAGCCTTGTATGCTATGGCATTTCAAGTGCTCATCGAAATACTTCTTAAATGTTGTGAGGGTTCCTGCCTTTATCTCTTCAAGCTATGCGTTCCAGATTCCAAATACCCTCTGAGTGTAATTTTTTGTCCTCAAATCCCTTCTAAATCTCCTGCCCCTTACCTTAAATTTATGCCCCTGGTTATTGACCCCTCCGCTAAGGGAAAAAGTTTCTTCCTATCTAATCTATCAATGCCCCTCATAATTTTGTATACCTCAATCATGTTGCCTCTCAGCCGTCTCTGCTCCAAGGAAATGCTCCAGCCCAGGCAACATCTCGGTAAATATCCTCTGCACCCTCTCCAGTGCAATCACATCCTTCCTATAGTGTGGTGCCCAGAACTATACACAGTACTCCAGCTGTGGCCTAACTAGCGTTTTATACAGTTCCATCATAACCTCCCTGCTCTTATATATTATGCCTTAGCTAACAAAGGCAAGTATCGCATATGCCGTTCTAACCACCTTATCGACCTGTGCTGCTGCCTTCAGTGATCTATGTACAAGTACACCAAGGTCCCTCTGACCCTCTGTCTTCCTAGGGTCCTACCATCCATTGAATATTCCCTTGCCTTGTTAGTCCTCTAAAAATGCATCACCTCACACTTCTCAGGATTAAATTCCATTTGCCATGCTCCGCCCATCTTTCCAGCCCATCTATATCGTCCTGTAATCTAGGGCTTTCCTCCTCACTATTTACGACAATCTTCGTGTCATCTGCGAACTTACTGATCATACCTCCTATATTCATGTCTAAATCATTAATGTACACTACAAACAGCAAGGGTCCCAGCACCAATCCCTGCGGTACACCACTGGTCACAGGCTTCCACTCGCAAAAACAACACTCGAACATCACCTTCTGCCACTAAGCCAATTTTGGATCCAATTTGCCAAATTTCCCTGGATCCCATGGGCTCTTACCTTCTTAACCAGTCTCCCATGCAAGACTTTATCAAAAGCCTTACTGAAGTCCATTACTGCTTTACACTCATTTACACATCTAGTCACTGCCTCGAAAAATTCAATCAAGTTAGTTAGACATGATCTCCCCCTGACAAAGCCATGCTGACTATCCCTGATTAAATCCTGCCTCTCCAAGTGGAGATTAATCCTATCCCTCAGAACTTTTTCCAATAGCTTCCCAAACACTGATGTTAGACTCACTGGCATGTAATTACCTGGTTTATCCCTGCTACCCTTCTTGAATAATGGTACCACATTTGCTGTCCTCCAGTCCTCTGATACCTCTCCTGTGGCCAGAGAGGATTTGAAAATTTGGGTCAGAGCCCCTGCTATCTCCTCCCTTGCCTCACATAACAGCCTGGGATACATCTCATCTGGGCCTCGGGATTTATCCACTTTTAAGCTCACTAAAACAGCTAATACCTCCTCCCTTTCAATGCTAATATGCTCAAGTATATCACAATCCCCCTCCCTGATCTCTACACCTACATTGTCTTTCTCCATAGTGAACACAGATGAAAAGTAATCATTTAAAACCTCACCTATGTCCTCCAGCTCCACACACAGATTGCCACTTTGGTCCCTAATGGGCCCTACTCTTTCCCTGGTTATCCTCTCGCCCGTAATATACTTGTAAAACACCTTAGGATTTTCCTTTATCTTGCCCGCCAGTGTTTTTTCATGTCCCCTCTTCGCTCTACTAATTACTTTTTTAAGTACCCCCCTACACTTTCTGTACTCTGGTGCTCCGCCATTTTCCGCGCGCCGAATCTGCCATACGCCTCCTTTTTTTTCCTGATCCAGTCCTCTATATTCCTTGACATCCAGGGTTCCCTGGATTTGTTGGTCCTACCCTTCACCTTAACGGGTACATGTTGGCTCTGAACCCTCACTATTTCCTCTTTGAATGACTCCCACTGGTCTGATGAAGACATCCCTACAAGTAGCTGCTCCCAGTCCACTCCGGCCAGATCCTGTTTTATCATATTGAAATCGGCCTTCCCCCAATTCAGTTCCTTTATTTCTGGTCCATCTTTGTCCTTTTCCATAACTACCTTAAATTTTACAGAGTTATGGTCACTGTCCCCGAAATGCACCCCCACTGACACGTCTACCACTTGTCTGGCTTCATTCCCTAGGATTAGGTCCAGTACTGCCCCTTCTCTTGTAGGACTTTCTACATACTGGCTCAAAATGCTCTACTGTATGCATTTTAAGGATTCCTCCCCCTTTAAGCCTTTTGCTCTAAGACTATCCCAGTTGATACTGCAGAAGTTGAATATTATTACCCTATTATTTTTACACCTCTCTGAGATTTGCCTACATATCTGCTCCTCTATCTCTTCCTGACTGTTTGGAAGCCTGTAGTACACTCCCAGCCAAGTGATTGCCCCCTTTTTGTTTTTAAGTTCTACCCATATGGCCTCATTTGAGGAACCTTCTAAGATATCATCCCTTCTTACTGCAGTAATTGACTCGTTGATCAACAGTGCAATGACACCTCCTCTTTTACCCCTCCCCTGTCTCGCCTGAAGAATCAATGCCCTGGAGTATTGAGCTGCCAGTCCTGTCCCTCCCTCAACCATGTCTCTGTGCTAGCAATAATATCATAATCCCATGTGCTAATCAATGCCCTCAAATCATCTGCTTTACTCGTAAGACTCTTGCATTAAAATAGATGCAATCCAGCCTTGCATTTTTCACTTGTGCCTTAACAGGTCTATATTTGCTCTGCCTTCCAGACTGACTCAGTTTCTCTTCTATATTTGACTGTGCATCACCCCCTACTGTACCTCCACTCTGTATTCAATCCCCCATGCTGAGTTAGTTTAACCACCAGCCCCCCCCCCCCCCACCCCCAGCCCCCAACAGCACTAGCAAACCTCCCAGCAAGGATGTTGGTCCCATTCCGGTTCAGGTACAATCCGTCCAACTTATGCAGGTCCCACGTTTGCCAGAAACAGACCTAGTGATCCAGGAAACTAAAGCCCTGCCTCCTGCACTATCTCCTCAGCCAGGCATTCATCTGCTCTATCCTCCTATTCCTATACTCACTAGCACGTGGCACCGGGAGTAATCCAGAGATTATAACCTTTGAGGTCCTGCTTTTTAATCTGCTACCTAGCTCCCTCAATTCTTGTTGCAGAACCTCATCCCTCTTTCTACCTATGTCTGGATACCACGACCTCTGACTGTTCACCTTCCCCCTTCAGAAAGACCTGCAGCCACTCCGTGATATCCTTGACCCTAGCACCAGGGTGGCAACATACCATCCTAGAGTCACGTTTGCGGCCACAGAAACGCCTATCTGTACCCCTTACGATAGAATCCCCTATCAGTGTAGCTCTTCCACTTTTACTCCCCTCCTGTGCAGCTGAGCCACCCATGGTGCCACAGACTTGGACCTTGCTGCATTCCCCTGAGTTGCGATCTGCCTCAACAGTATCCAAATTGGAAAATCTGTTAGAAAGGGAGATGGACCCAGGGGACTCCTGCACTACCGGCCTAGTTCTTCTACTCTGCCTGGTGGTCATCCATTCCCTTTCTGCCTGAGCAGTCTTTACCTGTGGTGTGACCACCTCCCTGTACGTGCTATCCACGATGATCTCAGCCTTGTGGATGCTCCGCAGTATCTCCAGCTGCCGTTCCAGATCCGAAATGCAGATTTCGAGTAGCTGCAGCTGGAGACACTTCTTGCACATGTGTTCGCCCCGGACAATGCAAGTGTCCCTGACTTCCTACGTTGCACAGGGGGAGCACTCCACATTTATCCCCTTAAATTATCCAAAATTTAGATTATTTACACAGGGACCTTGATTCCCGACAATCAAACACTATCTACTATATTTAAAAAAAAACTGTAGACCTTTTCCTTTACTTTTAATTACTTACCCAGCTATTTAGAGTTATTCCCTAACAGCAGTTACTCACCACCCAATCACCTTGCAGCTGTCCTGTGACATCACTGCTCACTTTGTTTTCAAACTCCGATGCGCCTAGACTGCTCTCCGCTCCGCTCCCGGAAGGGTAAATGACTGATCCTCGATCCTCGGGCTCAATTTATCGGCACCTCTCTTGGTGTTCTCCCCACAGGTCTGCACCGCTCCCGGAAGGTAAGTGACTGGGCCTCGATCTTCGGGCTTAATTTATCGGCTCCTATCTTGGCATTCTCCACACAGGTCTGCTCCACTCTGCTCCCGGAGGGTAACATCTTTGCAGCTAAAAGTCCCAAACTCCTCCAGGTTGCAATGGGTTGGATCTCCCAGACCTTTCTCAAAGTCATTGTCCTCTTTGCTCATGTCTTCTGAGCACTTTTGACCTGGACCTCTGTGAATAAGGCAAACTCTGGTGATTATGTTGGACTTTTCCTTCTCCATAAACCTCAACTTTCAAAACAGGTTCAAGTCTTCACAGCCTTTTGCTGTATCAGTCTTCTAAGACCAGGTGTTCCCTCTATCTCTCCCTCTCTGAAGCTGCCACACTGGTCTTCTTCCGGTCTTCCTTACAGCCTGCTTGCCTTCTGAAAATCTGTGATCTGAGTTCTTTGTTGTCCTGGTAACCAAGATCCCTGTCTTGTCTTTATGCAGAGTTAATGTGAGGTCACCTGACTTCTCTGACACTATTTTAAACTGTTGTGTTATTGTCTTCTTCAGCAATAAGGTACCAAACAATCTTGGTGTCACCATCCCACTCTCTATCTATGATACCCTCCCCCTCTCTCTCTGTCACCCTCTCCCTCCCTCTCTGTGTTTCTGTCTAGCTCCCCAAACATGGTTCGCCACTCCCCATTTCTCGGTCATGGTTTGCCACTCCCTACTCATTGTCCAGCGCTCCCGGCTCATGGTTCACGGCTCACGGTGAACTCCCATTCCCACACACTCCTTGAACTGTGTGAAAACAGCAGGGGCAATTCCAACAGCCTGCGCCACGAATTGCCAATCAGCACTCCCCCGCCTGGGCAATCTGCTGTCAATCACAGACAGTGACCAATCAGAGACAGGCATCCACCATTCCTCAGAAGCAGGTCCCCCCTACCCCTCTGCCTGATGTACATGTACAGGAGAGCCCGCTGTCAGTCACAGAGGACTGATGAGTGGATGGAAACCTTCAGTGGGCCGGATTCTGGCCCGCAAGCCATATGTTGGACAACTCTGATGTAAAAGGTATTGAGCTTTCTAATTCATTGACAGGTATTTGGTAGTCATAGTGCCAAATTACTGGTCTGCAAGAATCCTTGGTTGGAGCTTGCCCCTTTAAATGACTTCCTCCTTTTTTGTGGCTTTCTCTGAAGGGAAAAAATTGCAGTTCTCCTGTGTGCACAGCACTGGACTTCAGCCACGTCCTGTGTTCAGTGTCTGCAGCACAGGCTTTATGCCTGTGATCAGGAGACTCTGCCCATGAAGCAGTCATGGGGGGAAAACACACAGCGTGCAATGGTGGTGCTGCTCCGCTGCCCTGACATGAACTGACTCTGCTCGCCTTTCCCAAGCCAGATTCTGCCTGATTCTCGCGTTCGCTGACAACCATTCAAAATAACAACCCTCTTTCATGTACTCACATGATCTTGAGCATGAAGTTCAGCAGATGGTCATCTAAAGTGACAGTGTTGTGCTATCGCTACTACCGCCAATGGACTTCACAGGGAGAAATCGCTGTCCACGATGAACACCGCTGCAGAGCCTCCCTGCTGTACTGCTACTTCGATGCATAAACAACAAAATTATCCGTTTATTATACCCCAAGTCTTAAGCAATAATTAAGTAAACATACACATGAATTGAAATATTAAAGCCCCTTATTTTATCCTAGCCCTCATGCACACACAGACATACACAACTGGTTAACTGGGGAAATAAAAAGGGATTTTTGTTTACAGCTGTTACCAAGAAATAGAAGGAATAATAAAAATAAGAATGCAAAGAAGATATGGAAGTCCTTTGTTTTGGTGAGGTGTCCCAAAGGCAAATAGGTGGATGCCACTAGGAATCTTTCTAAAACAGTTCTTTCCAGGTGATGTTGATGAACAATCTGGGTAGGCTTTCAAGAGATGCAGCTACAGAACGCTTTATATAGGTCTTACATCAGGTATGCCGCAAGGTTTCAATTCTCACATATTCGATGTCCTTTCAAAGATGCAAGGTTTCTGAAAACATTCAAGATTTCTTCAAATACAGGAGGAAATAGTAAAACTTTATGCAGGAATTCTTCAGAGAGAGAGATATCAGCCGCCTTCTCCTGGCAGCAAACTTCTTTCTGTCTGTTTTTAACCAAACCAATTGGCTTTTTTAACAGTTCAAAATGAAACCAACTTTTTTCAGAGGCAAGTCCATAAATCCTGACTTGTCAATAAGCAAATAGCTCTTAAGGTCAAAACACAACTCCCTGCTGGGTTCTTTGCACACAAGTGCTTTCCAGAAAAATATGTTTACTGGTCAACCTTCTGTTGGCCTTCCTTTTAGGAAAAACACCCAAATGTTCAACTTCTCAAGATTATGGCATCCATGGAATCCTTTTGCAGTTCTTAAAATATAGATTCTCAAGTTTTAACAAAAAAATGGAAAGCCTCGTAATACTTCCGCCCTTGGAGAAATGAAATGCCATTTTTGAATGCGTTTCATTACAATGACTCCCTGTGTCTCTCAGCGCATGCTGAGACTCGAAAAGAGGGAGAAAAAAAACTTAGTCACATCATGGGAATTCTGCAAGGTGATTGGTTGGATAAGTAACAGTTGTTAATGCATTTAAATTGCTTAAAAAAAGGGGAAAGTTTTTTTTTAAAAAACCTCGTGATAAGGTAAGTAGTACTACTTAAATTTGAGTAATTTATTAAGGACTTTAGATTGTACTGGGTAGTGTTTGGAGTCGAACAAGACCCCTAGTGTAACTAGTATTTTTCAAAGGGAGTAACTAAATTAATTTAAAGGTAATCATGGCAGGAGAGCTCAGCCCCATGGTATGCTCCTCCTGCACTATGTGCGAAATCAGGGATGCTTCCAGTGTCCCTGACAACCATGTGTGCAGGAAGTGTATCCATCTGCAGCTACTGACTACCCGCATCATGGAGCTAGAGTTGCGGGTGGATTCACTGTGGAGTATCCGTGATGCTGAGGACGTCGAGGATAGCACGTTTAGAGAGGTAGTCACACTGCAGGTAATGGCAGCTTAGGCAGAAAAGGGATGGGTGACCACCAGGCGGAGTAGTAGGCACAGGCAGGTAGTACAGGGATCCCCTGTGGCCATCCCCCTCTCAAACAGATATACTGCTTTGGATACTGTTGGCGGGATGACCTCCCAGGGGAAAGCAGCAACAGCCAGGTCCATGGTACCAAGGATGGCTCTGCTGCACAGCAGGGGAGAAAAAGGAGTGGAAGAGCAATAGTGATAGGGGATTCTATTGTAAGGGGTACAGATAGGCATTTCTGTGGCTGCTAACGTGACTCCATGATGGTATGTTGCCTCCCTGGTGCTAGGGTCAAGGATATCATGGAGCGGCTGCAGGACATTCTGAAGGGGGAGGGTGAGCAGCTAGAGGTCGTGGTACACATTGGTACCAACAACATAGGTAGAGAAAGGGGTGAGGTCCTGCAACAAGAATTTAGAGAGCTAGGTAACAGATTAAAAAGCAGGACCTCTAAGGTTGTAATCTCTGGATTACTCCCGGTGCCATGTGCTAGTGAGTTTAGAAATAGGAGGATAGAGCAGATGAATGCCTGGCTGAGGAGATGGTGCAGGAGGGAGGGCTTTAGTTTCCTGGATCACTGGGTCTGTTTCTGGCAAATGTGGGACCTGTACAAGTTGGGCGGGTTGCACCTGAACCAGAATGGGACAAGCATCCTTGCTGGGAGATTTGCTAGTTCTGTTGGTGGGGGGGGGGGGGGGGGTGGTTGGGGTTTAAACTAATTTGGCAGGGGGATGGGATACAGAGTGGAGGTACAGTAGGGTGTAATATAGAACAGAAAGTGAGTCTGCCTGGAAGGCAGAGCAAATATAGACCTGGTAAGGCACAAGGAAAAATTGCAAGGTTGGATTGCATCTATTTCAATGCAAGGAGTCTTACTAGTAAGGCAGATGAATTGAGGGTGTTGATTAGTGTTGATTATGATACTATTGCTATCACAGAGACATGGTTGAGGGAGGGACAGGACTGGCAGCTCAATATTCCAGGGTATAGAATCTTTAGGTGTGACAGGGGAGGGGATAAAATAGGAGGTAGCATTGAACTGTTGATCAAGGAGTCAATTACTGCAGTAACGAGGGATAACATCTTAGAAGGTTCCTCAAATGGGGCCATTTGGGTAGAACTTAAAAACAAAAAGGGGTCAATCACTTGGCTGTCTACTACAGGCCTCCAAACAGTCAGGAAGAGATAAAGGAGCAGATATGTAGGCAATTCTCTGAGAGGTGTAAAAATAATAGGGTAATAATAGTAAAGGATTTCAACTTCCCCAATATTAACTGGGATAGTGTTCGTGCAAAAGGCTTAAAAGGGGCGGAATTCTTAAAATGCATACAGGAGAGCTTTTTGAGCCAGTATGCAGAAAGTCCGACAAGAGAAGGGGCAGTACTGGACTTAATCCTAGGGAATGAAGCTGGACAAGTGGTAGAAGTGTCAGTGGGGGAGCATTTCGGGGATAGTGACCATAGCTCTGTAAGATTTAAGGTAGTTATGGAAAAGGTCAAAGCTGGACCAGAAATAAAGGAACTGAATTGCGGGAAGGCCGATTTCAATGTAATAAAACAAGATCTGGTCAAATGGACTGGGAGCAGCTACTTGTAGGAAAGTCTACATCACATCAGTGGGAGTCATTCAAAGAGGAAATAGTGAGAGTTCAGAGCCAACATGTACCCGTTAAGGTGAAGGGTAGGACTAACAGGCCCAGGGAACCCTGGATGTCAAGGGATATAGAGGATTGGATCAGGAAAAAAAAGGAGGCTTACGACAGATCCCAAGCGCTGAAAACAGCGGAGGTCCGAGAGGAGTACAGAAAGTGTAGGGGGGGTACTTAAAAAAGCAATTAGGAGAGCGAAGAGGGGGCATGAAAATACATTGGCGGGCAAGATAAAGGAAAATCTATATTAAGGGTAAGAGGATAACCAGGGAAAGAGTAGGGCCCATTAGGGACCAGCGTGGCAATCTTTGTGTGGAGCCGGAGGACATAGGTGAGGTTTTAAATGATTACTTTTCATCTGTGTTCACTATGGAGAAGGACAATGTAGGTGTAGAGATCAGGGAGGGAGATTGTGATATACTTGAGCATATTAGCATTGAAAGGGAGGAAATATTAGCTGTTTTAGCGGGCTTAAAAGTGGATAAATCCCCAGGCTCAGATGAGATGTATCCCAGGCTGTTATGTGAGACAAGGGAGGAGATAGCAGGGGCTCTGACACAAATTTTCAAATCCTCTCTGGTGACAGGAGAGGTACCAGAGGACTGGAAGACACGAATGTGGTTCCATTATTTAAGAAGGGTAGCAGGGATAAACCAGGTAATTACAGGCCGGTGAGTCTAACATCAGTGGTTGGGAAAACTTTGGAAAAAATTCTGAGGGACAGGATTAATCTCTACTTGGAGAGGCAGGGTTTAATCAGGGATAGTCAGCATGGCTTTGTTAGGGGGAGATCGTGTCTAACTGACTTGATTGAATTTTTCGAGGCGGTGACGAGATGTGTCACTGAGGGTAAAGCAGTAGATGTAGCATACATGGATTTCACTAAGGCTTTTGATAAGGTCCCGCATGGGAGCTTGGTTAAGAAGGTAAGATCCCATGGGATCCAAGGCAATTTGGCAAATTGGATCCAAAATTGGCAGTGGCAGGAGGCAGAGGGTAATGTTCGAGGGCTGTTTTTGCGATTGGAAGCCTGTGACCAGTGGTGTACCACAGGGCTCGGTGCTGTGACCCTTGCTGTTTGTTGTGCACATTAATGATTTAGATGTGAATATAGGAGGTATGATAAGTAAGTTCGCAGATGACACAAAAATTGGTGGTGTTGTAAATAGTGAGGAGGAAATCCTTAGATTACAGGGAGATATAGATGGGCTGCTAAGATGGGCGGAGCAGTGGCAAATGGAATTTAATCCTGAAAAGTGTGAGGTAATGCTTTTTGGGAGGACTAACAAGGCAAGGGAATACACAATGGATGGTAGGTAGGATCCTAGGAAGTACAGAAAGTCAGAAGGACCTTGGTGTACTTGTCCATAGATCACTGAAGGCAGCAGCATTGGTCGATAAGGTGGTTAGGAAGGCATATGGGATACTTGCCTTTATTAGCCGAGGCATAGAATATAAGAGCAGAGAGGTTATAATGGAGCTATATAAAACGCTATATAAAATGCTAGCTGGAGTACTGGGAACAGTTCTGGTCACCACACTATCGGAAGGATGTGATTGCACTGGAGAGGGTGCAGAGGAGATTCACCAGGATGTTGCCTGGGCTGGAGCATTTCAGCTATGAAGAGAGACTGAAAAGGCGAGGATTGTTTTCCTTGGAGCAGAGCAGGCTGATGGGGGACATGATTGCGGAGTACAAGATTATGAGGGGCATTGATAGGTTAGATAGAAGGAAACATTTAGCGGAGGGGTCAGGAACCAGGGGGCATAGATTTAGGGTAAGGGGCAGGAGGTTTAGGGGAGACTTGAGAAAACATTTTTTCACCAAGAGGGTGGTTGGAATCTGGAATACACTGCCTGAAGAGGTGGTGGAGGCAGGAACTCTCACAACATTTAAGAAGTATTTAGATGAGCACTTGAAAAGCCATAGCATACAGGGATTTGGGCCAAGTGCAGGAATATGGGATTAGAATAGTTGGGTGCTGTATGGCTGGCATAGACACAATGGGCTGAAGGGCCTGTTTCTGTGCTGTATAACTCTATGACTCTATAACTCTAATATATATTAAAAAAGTTGAAAACATTTCAAAATACATTCTCACACTCATTTCCCCAGTCACTCTTGTAGTTAATACAATTTTGCTTTGTACCATCTTTGCAGTCATATAACTCAAACATTGACATGCTGTTCTCCCTTCGTCAGCTACAGGAGAAATGCCGCTCTACGTTGCTTTCATTGATCTCACCAAAGCCTTTGACCTCGTCAGCAGACGTGGTCTCTTCAGACTACTAGAAAAGATCGGATGTCCACCAAAGCTACTAAGTATCATCACCTCATTCCATGACAATATGAAAGGCACAATTCAGCATAGCAGCGCCTCATCAGACCCCTTTCCTATCCTGAGTGACGGGAAACAGGGCTGTGTTCTCGCACCTACACTGTTTGGGATTTTCTTCTCCCTGCTGCTCTCACACGCGTTCAAGTCTTCAAAAGAAGGAATTTTCCTCCACACAAGATCAGGTGGCAGGTTGTTCAACCTTGCCCGCCTAAGAGCGAAGACCAAAGTACGGAAAGTCCTCATCAGGGAACTCCTCTTTGCTGACGATGCTGCATTAACATCTGACACTGAAGAGTGTCTGCAGAGTCTCATCAACAGGTTTGCGGCTGCCTGCAATGAATTTGGCCTAACCATCGGCCTCAAGAAAACGAACATCATGGGACAGGATGTCAGAAATGCTCCTCCATCCATCAATATCGGCGACCATGCTCTGGAAGTGGTTCAAGAGTTCACCTACCTAGGCTCAACTATCACCAGTAACCTGTCTCTCGATGCAGAAATCAAGAAGCGCATGGGAAACGCTTCCACTGCTATGACCAGACTGGCCAAGAGAGTGTGGGAAAATGGCGCACTGACACGGAACACAAAAGTCCGAGTGTATCAAGCCTGTGTCCTCAGTACCTTGCTCTACGGCAGCGAGGCCTGGACAACGTATGTCAGCCAAGAGTGACATCTCAATTCATTCCATCTTCGCTGCTTCCGGAGAATCCTTGGCATCAGGTGGCAGGACCGCATCTCCAACACAGAAGTCCTCAAGGCGGCCAACATCCCCTGCTTATACACACTACTGAGTCAGCAGCGCTTGAGATGGCTTGGCCATGTGAGCCGCATAGAAGATGGCAGGATCCCCAAGGACACATTGTACAGCGAGCGCGCCACTGGTATCAGACCTACCGGACGCCCATGTCTTCGCTTTGAAGACGTCTGCAAACGCGACATGAAGTCCTGTGACATTGATCACAAGTCGTGGGAGGCAGTTACCAGCGATCGCCAGAGCTGGCGGGCAGCCATAAAGGCGGGGCTAAAGTGTGGGGAGTCGAAGAGACTTAGCAGTTGGCAGGAAAGAAGACAGAAGCGCAAGGGGAGAGCCAATTGTGTAACAGCCCCGACAACCACTTTTTTCTGCAGCACATGTGGAAGAGTCTGTCACTCTAGTATTGGCCTTTATAGCCACTCTAGGCGCTGCTCCACAAACCACTGACCACCTTCAGGCGCTTACCCATTGTCTTCCGAGACGAGGAGGCCAAAGAAGAACTCAAACAAAGTTAGATCCGTGACAAAGCCTCTGCAATAACATTATTTTTACACAAAATGTGGACAATCTTTAAGTGATAGGGCTGCAAAAGTAAACTCTATCGGAATATTCTGGCATTCTGGGTTTTCAATTTTTCCACAAAGGTTATCCAAATCAGCCAATTGCAACCTTCCAAACAGAGTTCCCCAGTTGTTCCAAGTGTTATTTCCAAATGTAATTGTAGACTAGCACATCAGCAAGGTAAACTACACAGTTATAAACACTGGCTACCATTTGATTCATTCGTTACTGAAAGCTTGCCGGGGCATTTTTTAGCCCGAATGGCATCACTCGGCATTGGTAAAGACCATCTGGTGTGACAAAAGCTGATATTTCTTTAGCTCAGGGTGTTAAAGGAATTTGTCAGTTACCCTTTAATAAATCTATCTTTGTAAGAAACATGGCACTGCCCACTCTGTCAATACAATCTTTCAAGTGAGGAATTGGGTAGGAGTCTGCCTTTGTTACTGCATTAACTTTTCTGTCGTCTATGCAAAATCTAGTTGAATCGTCAGGTTTAGGCATTAATACTATTGGTGAACTCCAGCTGCTTTGACTGGGTTCAATTAAGTGGTTTCCAGCATGTATTGGATTTCTGCTTTTATTTGGGCCTGTTTGTCTGGACTTCAGTGTTAAGGATGCTGTATTATAGGAATGGATTCCCTTACATCTATATCATGTGTGGCTAAGGTTGTACATCCTGTCTTATCCCTACCGACTCTTTTAAATGCTGTGAGTAGCTTTGATAGGTTTTCTCATTGTTCTGCATCTAAATATGAAAGCATGGTGTCCAATTTCCTAGCAATTCAGTATTAGCTAACTGGATAGTAGGAAGTTCAATTTGAGAATTGTCTAGGCCTCCTTCTGCCTCATCCCTTTCATTCTTCACTGTCCCTACTGGCTGACATACCGGTGCTTGCTTATCCTCCTCCTGGCAATAATATTGTTTTAACATATTGATATGACACAATTGATTCTTCTTCGGGCGATCTGGGGTGTCAATCATTTACCTTACCAATTCTTTTGACCACTTTATACGGACCACTGAACTGTGCTTTTAACGGTTCGCCCTGTAAAGGTAATAATACCAACACTTCATCCCCTGATTAAAATGTTTGGGTCTTAGCATGCTTGTCTGCCCATTTTTCATAGTTGTTTTTGATGCTTTCTGGTGTTCCTGAGCCACATTGCAAGCTCTCGTGAGCTGTTCCTGGAACACGGATGCATAATCTAGTACAGAAGGTTCATCCCTCTGTTCCAAAAACCTTTCTTTAATTAGTTTTAAAGGACCTCTTATCTCATGTCCTTAAACTAATTCAAAAAGACTAAAACCTATAGACTCATTAGATGAATCTCTAAGGACAAATAACAGAAAGTCTAGCCCTTTATCCCAATCATGGGGATATTCATGACAGTATGCCCTGATCATTGTTTTGAGGATCTGATGGTACCTTTCTAAAGCTACCTGTGTCTGTGGGTGGTATGTTGAAGACTTCAACTGTGTTATACCCAAATACCTTAGACATAAAATTGGAACCTTGATCCGACTGAATCTCAATCAGTAATCCATATCTGGTGAGGAATTGCGCTAACTTCTCTACCACTACCTTAGCAGTAATTGTTCTCAAGGGAGTGGGAATCGAGTACCCATATCCATGATAGTGAGTATATATTAGTCTCCCGCTTTTGTTTTTGGTAAGGGTCCTATGCAGTCTACTAACACCCTACTAAATGGTTCCACAATAACTGGTATGGGAATTAAAGGTGCTGGTTTTATGGCAGGTTGCAGTTTTCCCACAATCTGGCACGTTTTCGAAAATTGCACCACGTCCTTGGAAAGACCTCGCCAGTAATAATGTTGACTTATACATGATTTGGTCTTTGGGATCCCCATACGTCCTGCTATAGGAATTTCAAGCGCTAACCTTAATAATTCCTGGCTATACTTAGGAAGTAACACTATCTGTTGAACAACTGTCCACTCTTCATCTGTAGGTCTATGACACAGTCTCCACTTCCTCATTAGAACCCCATCTTTAATGTGCCTTTAAGATGCCTTTTGCATCTTCTTTTGCCTCAGCTTCTGTTAGAGCTGTTTGTGCCACTTTATTTAACTCTGGAAATGTCTTATGCAAAGCAGGTTAATGGGCAGAGCTCATGAAGTTTATGCTATGCTTTCTGAGGAGACTTCTACAGATTATGAGACAGCAAAAAAGGCTAGTTTCGCTGCATATGAGTTAGTCCCTGAAGCTTACCGACAGAAGTTTCAGAACATCCAGAGATTGGCTGGGAAAACTTATCTAGAATTTGAGAGGGTAAAGCAAATTAGTTTTGATCGTTGGATACAGGCACTAAAGATAGAAGCCACGTATGAGAACCTTAGAGAACTAATTCACCTGGAAGTATTTAAAAATTCCCTCCCTCCGGTCATGAGAACTCATGTTGAGAACCAGAAGGTTTCAATGGCCAGACAGGCAGCGGAAATTGCTGACGATTTTAAGCTTGTGTATAAACCCAACCCTGTCACCCCCACAAACCCAAGACAGCTTCCATCAGCGGTGCCTCTGCAGTATCCTCAAGATCCACTGGCAGGACCGCATCACAAACATTGAAGTCCTGGAAACAGCCAACATGACCAGCATCGAGGCCATCCTCCTGCAAAGCCAACTGTGTTGGGCGGGTCACATTGCCCGGATGGACGACAGTTGCCTACCCAAGATTGTGTTGTATGGAGAGCTGACCACTAGTAAAAGGAACAGAGGGCCCCATGCAAACATTTCAGGGACTCCCTGAAGAAGTCCCTGTCTGTGTGCCGCATCAACTATCACCACTAGGAAGCGCAGGCCATAGATCGTGATGCCTGCAGATGCTACATCAGGAGGGCTACAGACACCTTTGAGACTTTGAAGAACCAATATGGAAGAGAAAAGGAGAAGGATAGATCCAATTGACCCCAGCAGTGACTACACCTTCACTTGTACCCGCTGTGGGAGAATCTGCCGGTCATGGATAGGCCTGACTAGCCACCAGCGAGCCTGCAACCGATGATTTCCAAAATCTTCGTCCACGAAGAAATACCAAGAAGACTTTTATAGATCTCACAAAGGCATTTGACACTGTTTGCAGAGGAGGGGTCTACAAGATTTTGGAAAAAATTGGCTGTCCACTGAAGCTCCTCAGTCTCATGTGCTCCTTCCATGACAACATGCGCAGTTTGATGGCTCCACTTGTGACAGTTTCGGACTGAAGAATAGAGTGAAACAGGGTTGTGTCCTAGCCCCCACTCTGTTTGGTATCTTCTTCTCCATGCTCCTGACCTACGCCTTCCCTGCAGATATGGAAGGAGTCTACTTGCACACTAGGTCAGATGGCAAGCTCTACAATGTAGCAAGGTTGAAAGCGAAGACAAAAACATATTGCGTCCTGATCAGAGAACTCCTGTACACTGATGATGCTGTGCTAGGAGCTCACACTGAAACTCATGGACTCATGGACTGTCTCTCCCGTGCCTGTAACTTGTTTTCCTTGACGATAAGCATCAAGAAAACCACGGACAAGGTGTTGCATCTCCGCCCAGATCACACTAAATAACCCTCCACTGGAAGTGGTTAGAAAATTCTGCTACCTTGGGTCCACAGTACAGACAATCTGTCCCTTGATGCAGAGCTCGGTACAGCCATAGGGAAAACAGCTACCTCCTTTGGCCGACTTGTGAAATGTGCATGGGATAACACCAAGCTGACCCTTAGGACCAAGTTGATGGTTTATAAGGCTTGTGTTCTCAGCACCTTGCTGTATGGCTGTGAAACATGGATGATTTACAGCTACCAGGAAAAGAAGTGCAATAATTTCCATCTTTGCTGAGTATAGCGCATTATGGGTATATCCTGGCAGAACAAACTCACAAATATGACAGTCCTCTCAAAGGCAGAGCTCCAAGTATGTTGGCACTAATCAAACAGAGGCGGCTTCAGTGAATCAGACACGTCCACAGGATGGAAGATGGTTGTATACCCAAGGACCTTCTGTATGTTGAGGTAACTGGGTCCAGGCGACCAGTGGGGCGCCCAAAGCTCTGCTTCAATGACACGTACAAGTGTGACATGAAGGCCTTAAATGTTGACTATCGCACCTGGAAGTCACTTGCTGGTGAAAGGGGGAACTGGTAATGTATCCTGTGGACTGGTGTGCACTACCATGATGACCATTTGCTACAGCAGCTTGGCAACGGGCGCCAATGCTGAAGACAACAATTCACAGCGTCACTTGGCAGCTTCACATGCGGCACTTGTGGCAGAACCTGCCTCTCAAGGATTGGCCTCCACAGCCATCAGTAAAGGGAAGACACCCCACCTAAATGGATTGTTTGCTGCATGTCTATAGGTCAGACCAGGTAAGGACAGGAGATTTCCTTCTCTAAAGATCATTAGTGAACCATGTGGGTTTTTCAAAATGGATAGTGGTTTCATGGTCACCATTAGACTAGCTTTTTAATTACAGATTAATTGATTTCAAATTTCACCATCTGCCATGGTGGAATTTGAACCCATGCCACCAGGGCATTAGCCTGGGCTTTGGATTACTAGTCCAGTGACATGACCACTATGCCACTGCCTCCCCATAACCCTGCATTTTCTTCCTTCTCATATAACGGTCTAATTCCCTTTTGAATGCTTCAATTTAACCTGCCTCCACCACATTCTCAGGTAGTGCTTCTAGACCTTAACCACTCGCTGAGTGAAAAGGTTTTCCCTCATCTCACTTTTCCTTCTCTTACCAATTATTTTAAATCTGTGACCTCTCATTCTGGATCCTTTCATAAGTGGGAATAGTTTCTCTCTATCTACTCTGTCCAGACGCCTCATGATTTTGAATACCTCTATCAAATCACCTCTCAGCCTTCTCTTCTCCAAGAAAACAGACCTAACTTCTCCAGTCCAGCTTCACAACTGAAGTTCCTCATCCCTGGAACCATTCTCGTGAATCTCTGTGCAGGATGTGCAAGAACTGTAGAGGGGTAATATTGGGGGACTTTAATTACCCAAATATGGATTGGGATAATGTTAGAGTAAAGGGTAAGGAACTTTTGAAATGTATTCAGGAGATCTTCCTTGAGCAGTATGTTCTCAGTCCAACTAGGAAAGAAGCATTGCTGGATCTGGTTCTGGGAAATGAGGTGGGCCAAGTGTCTATGGGGGAGCACTTGGATAACAGTGTTCATCGTATTATAAGGTTTAGATTAGTAATGGAGAAGAGCAATGAGCAATCTAAAGTAGAACTTCCAAATTGGATGAGAAGGGATCTAGCCAGAGTAAAATAGAAGCAAAGACTGACAGGAAAAATGGTCAAAGATGGCTGATCTTTAAGGAGGAGATGCTTCATGTACAGGCTAGGTGCATTCCAACAAGGGAGGGAGATAGGGCAGGGATCCTTGGATGACGAGGGAGATAGAGAATATGATGAAACAATTGAGTATTTAGTATCGGTGTTTACTAAGGAAGATTAATCTGATAGAATCTCAGTAGAAACAGAGATGGTAGACATAATGGATGGGGTGAAAATTGATAGGCAGGATGTAGATTGGCCATGCTTAAAGTGGGTAAATCACGTGACCTGGACTGCTTGCATCCAGGTTGCTAAATGAAGTGGGAGTGGAGATAGCAGAAGGGCTCACCCTAATCTTCTAATCTTCCCTAGATACGTAGGAGCTGTCAGAGGATTGGAGTGGCAAATGCGACACCCTTATTCAAGAAAGGTGTAAGGACATTCCTAGGAACTACAAGTCAGTCAGTTTAACATCAGTGGTGGGTAAGGTTTTAGAAACAATAGTAAGAAAAAAATCAACAGGCATTTGGAAAATTTTGAGTTAATTGAGAGAGCCAGCACAGATTTGTAAAAGGCAGATTGTGCTTGACTAATCTAATTGAATTTTTTGATGAAGTAATAGAAAAAGTTGATGAAGGGAATGCAGTGGATGTTGTCTATATCGATTTTAAGAAAGCATTTGATAAAGTACTACATTAAAGGCTGGTTATCAGAATTGCAGCTCGTGGAATAGGTGGGTCAGTCTCAGCTTGGATCACAAAAATGGCTTAAGGATGGAAAACAGTGACTCATGACCACAGACCTGAAATGTTAACTCTGTTTCTCTTCACAGAAGCTGCCAGACCTGCTGAGTATTTCCAGCACTTTCCGTTTTTGTTTGAGTAATGGAAAATGGTTATTTTTTGGAAAGAAGGCTGGTAGATAGTGGTGTTCCCCAGGATTTACTGCCACGACTTCTGCATTTTTTGATCTATCTAATGATTTGGATATTAGAATACAGAGTAAAATTTCAAAATTTGCAGATAATACCAAACTTGGGGATGTGGCAAACAGTGAGGATGATACAAATCGATTGCAACAGGACATAGGCTAGCAGATGGGGCAGAGAAGTGGCAGATAGAATTTAGTATAGAGAAATGTGAGGTGATGAATTTTGCAGTAGGAATAGGGAGAGGCAATATAGACTTAATGGCATAGTTCTAAAGAGTTTGCAGGGACAGAGGGACCTGGGGGTGCATGTGCACAGATCTTTGAAGGTGGCTGGACACACTGAGAGAGTACTTAGTAAAGCATATGGGATCTTGGGCTTCATAAATAGAGGTAATGAGTACAAAAGCAGGGAAGTTATGTTGAACCTTTATACACTCTGTTTAGGTCACAACCAGAGTATTGCATCCAGTTCTGGTCACCACACTTTCGGAAGGATGAAAGGTCCTTGAAAGGGTGCAGAGGAGATTTACCAGAATGGTTCTGGGGTTGGGGGAGTTTAGCTACAAGCTTAGTTTGGAGAAGCTGGGGTTATTCTCCATGGAGCAAAGGAGATTGAGGGGAGATTGGTTAGAGGTGTACAAGATTATGATAGGCTTAGAGAAGGTAAACAAGGAAAAGATGTTCTTATTAGCTGATGGTACAAGGACTAGGGGAAGGTTTTGGGCAAGAGATGCAGGGAGGAATGTGAGGAGGAACTTTTATGCAGAGAGTTGTAATGACCTGGGGGAGGTGGTGGAAGCAGGTATGATAGCGACGTTTAAGAGACATCTTGACAAATACATGAATACAATGGGAATAGAGGGATACGGTCCCCGGAAGTGCAGAAGGTTTTAGTTTAGGCAGGCATCAAGATCGGCGCAGGCTTGGAGGGCCGAATGGCCTGTTCCTGTGCTGTACTGTTCTTTGTTGACCTGCAACATGCTTCCAATGAGGGTGGTGGAAGTAGAGACGATGAATGGTTTCAAAAGGAAACTGGATAGGAACTTAAGGGAAATAAACTTGCAGGGCTACAGTGATAGAGTGGAGGAATTGGGCTGACTGGATTGCTCTGCAGAGAACTGGCATGGACTCGATGGGCCAAATGGCCTCCTCCAAATGGCTGACTCTATATAGCAGCCCTCCTATGTAACTGAAGCTCACACAAGTTAAAACAGAAATCAATTTGGAATCTCAAATGTCCCATGTGGGAATCTTTGTTTACAAAAGTACTGCTTTTATTGTTGTGCTGAATTACATAATAAACTTCTCCTTTAATAAATCTTGCTGTAAAGATCTCAGATGTACAGCAGGAGGTTCCCATTTAATGTGGGCATTCACATGTTGTGCAATCATCAAATGTTATTGCACCCGTTATTGCACCCCCTTCCCCCCACCCCCTTCCCCCCACCCCCTCGCACCCACTTCCCAGCTCCCCCCTCGCACCATCTTCCCCTCGCACCCCCTTCCCCTGCACTCCCTCCCCTACCCCCCTGCAGCCCCCTTCCCAGCTCCCCCTCGCACCCCCTTCCCCCGGCACCCCTCCACCTCGCACCCCATCCCCCCCGCACCCCTTTCCCCCCACCTCCTCCCACAGCATCCACCTATCCCTGAGCAGGGGCCCTAACAACCCCACTGCCTTGTGGCCGTTTTGGGAGAGATCAAGGCTAATGGAGTAAACCCTAACAGAAAATCCGGAACAGAATCCCAAAGGCGGTCATGTGTCACCTTTGGCATATTTCCAGCAGTTCCTGCAGCCATACCGGTGCCAAACATCGTGCTCTGCAATCCTTTGGACCCCACCAGGAAGGCCGAGAGGGGGGCTTTGATGCTTGGGCAACTCACAACCTCCATACATCCGCCCAGGCATGCGCCATGGAGAGGTCACTCCATAGTCGCCTCACAGCGACCAAAACAACACAGAAGGCAGTAGTTACGGGTTATAAGTCCAGTTCAATTGGCATAGAGATTGGGCGCCACGGATTGCCTTTGTCGGTGGGAGAGGTCCTCGCATCTCACTAGACAGCTACCGCCCGCCTCAAACCGGGCAGCCCCCGGTCAGTAAGGTTCTGTCCCGCCACAGTTCACCTGCTTCAATGGGTGCTTGGAGCTCAGGGTCATTGCCCGACGAGTGGACTGCAGCACCGCACCAAACAGCACGACAAAAAGGAAAGAAGGTACCAGCCCTTCGTTTTGCAAGCTGGAACGTCAGAACTATGTGTCCTGGCCTGTCGGAAGACCTTACACAAATCAACGATTCTCGGAAGACCGCCATCCTTAACAATGAGCTCAGTAGACTCAATGTAGACATTGCAGCACTTCAGGAGACATGCCTCCCTGCGAGCGGATCTCTAAGAGAGCAAGACTACACCTTCTTCTGGCAGGGTAGGGATCCTGAAGAACCAAGACAGCATGGAGTGGGCTTCACCATCAGAAACTCTTTGCTCAGCATGATAGAGCCACCTTCAAATGGCTTGGAACGCATACTGTCCATCCGACTGCTCACCGCCTCTGGTCCAGTACACCTACTCAGCATCTATGCTCCAACACTCTGCTCCCCACCTGAAGCTAAAGACCAGTTCTACAAGGAACTCCATAATATCAGCAGCACCTGTGGAAAAGTCTGTCAATCTAGAACTGGCCTTTATAGCCACTCCAGGCGTTGCTTCACAAACCACTGACTACCTCCAGGCGCTTACCCATTGTCTCTCGAGACAAGGAGGCCAAAGAAGAAGAAAATTGCACCTGTATCTGCCATAATCCATTGGGCCTTTTAGACAGCAGCATTTGATCCTATAATGCCCCTTATGTCCTGCCACCAAGCCATCACAAAAAGAATATAGCACAACAGGACAGGATTAGAAAAACAGTTAGCCGCAGACAGCAAGACGTTATTAATTCAAACAGTAACAAAGTTAAAACAAAAGAAAGAACACATACCAAAACAATATGCTGTTGTCAGAGGAAGAGCCTTTTGCAAAAGACATTTTAGTGTCAATTTTGCTTCCATGTTTCCCTCAGAATTGCTTCCTGAAGGACTGAGCAGACAGTAACAGCAGCAACATCAGTGAAATGTATACAGGCTGGACCATCTCATGCTGACTAATGAGTTAGAGTGAAGGCAAGAAGGGTGTAAATGACAAAAGAGAAAGGGCTGGAAACATTGATCAGTTTATACAGCAGAGGTTCCAGTGTTATATCATTACAAGTGAAGTTAAAATAAAAAAATCCTCCCACCCACCAGTGCATTTCTTTCTTTAAAAAAGAACAATCTGAATTGTTCTTGCATTTTATTTTATTTTTTGCACCATTAATCTGATCACCAGACAGTGCCTGTTTTAATAAAACTGTCTAGTCTTACTGTGGAATTGATGTTCCCAATGTCTGTTTTGTACATCTAAACTAAAACCAGAATATGCTGGAAATACATAGACAGCCTATTGGTGCCTGAAAGGTAAAAGACAGTCAAAAAAGTGTTCTAATTGGTCTCAACCCAAAACATGGAAACGGTCTTTTCCCTTCTGGTGGCTGACAGACCTGCTGTGTAATTCCAGCATCTTTTTTATTTCAGATTTCCAGCAAATGTGCTTTTATGCTGCTCAGCAGCGCTGCACACCTGTCAGGGCATTGATCAGCAATCATCCTATTTCGTCCCTGAATTGTAACCGCTTTGTAAGCACATCATATTTAGAGAATATCTGTCTGTTTTTATATCAGCTGATTTAAATAGGATAATGAATGAAGAATCAGCATTGTTCTCAAATGAGTACAGGTGACTTCATGATATTAGTTCAAATGAATACATTTGGGATGCAATGCGAGTAAACGTCGATAAATATATTTTGTTGCCTTGAAACAGATTCATAAATTCCAAACAGCAATTAATTTAGTTTTACTATTTTGTGAGCAATACATTTAGCAAGCTATATAATACTTCGTATAAGGGGTAGAATGACAATTAAAAAATAACATTCAGTAAAATGAGGTACTTCTAAAGTTAGGAGAAATTTAACAAATCATTAGGTGGATTGCAAAAGTTCAATCTGTGAGTATACACAACCAGAGGTGTTTACAGCACAGAAGCAGGCCCATTGGGTGTGTTGACTCTTTGCTAGAGGAATTCAAAACTCATCCCCTTGCTTTCTTCCTGTAGCCCAGCATCTTCCTCTGCTTTAAATGTTTATGTACTGACCCTTCTACAATGTCTTTGTCTCAACTATTCTGTGGCTCCAGGAGCTCACTGTAGGAAGAAATTTTGCCTGAAGTAAAAACATAAAATTAAACTTCTCTCCATCTGCATTTTTGCTGCCCCTACGCTGCCCGTTGTACCGATACATATTTAGCTATTAAAATCTTTCTGTATCTGTTTTGGTAGTATTCCAGTGCTTGAAAATATGCCTGGGTCACTGGGGACCACTTCAACACTTGGCCAGCTAGCTGAAATAACTCAAATTTCAAGAATACATCAGCCTGCCTGTGGGAACACCAGAAAAGCTTTGACAACAAATTCAATTTATTTGACTCACTTAGAGGTGAAATCAGGGATGCAGAAATTCATTGGCAAGTTCCCTCTCTTTCCCCTGCTCCCCTCCAAAGAGGAAAACTAACTGAGAACAAGATCTTAACAAGTGGAACCATTGGAATTTTAAATCTCTCTGCAGCAAACAGAATAACTTTTTAACTTCAGTTTTTACAAAGGGACTTTGTCGTTAAAGGGTTACATTTAGTTATATGCCTTTTGTCAAAATCTTGTCTGCAGTGTTCCCTTTAGTTACTGAAGTGACGAGGTCTTGTTTTGGTGCAAAGAAAGCACTGCAGTGACTCGTCAAGGCAACAGTATATTCTGGAATCAGGACTTTGAATTTATAGAAAATGCCTATTTTATCTATCTGTGTGCTGTTTGCTGGCAATGCTGCTTGCTAGAGGTTGAGAAAACACCGTTCTTAGAAACTCGTGCTCATGCCAAGCTTTGTAAATGGCATCATTAGAATGCAGCTACTGCCAGCTTGGTGCACCAATACTAAACGTGCAAAGTATTAGTGGAAATCAGACGTGCACAATGCACCAGTGAGCAGCGCTAATTGATCAGGAGTGCACAACCTCTGAAGTAAGATGAGTATTCTTACTTGTCCTCCATGAGAATATAAGAAATAGGAGCAGAAGCAGGCCATGCAGCCCCTTGAGTCTGCTCCACCATTCAATAAGATCATGGTTGATCTGATTGGGGCCTTAACTCCACTTTCCTGCCTGTCTCCCATAACCCACAACACCCTATAGATCAAAAGTCTGTCCAGCTCAGCCTTGAATATATTCAATGACCCAGCTTCCACTGCTCTCTGGGGAAGAGAATTCCAAAGATTAACGACCTTCAGAGAAGACATTTCTCCTCATCTCCGTCTTAAATGGGAGCTCCCTTATTTTGAAACTGTGCCCACTAGTTCTAAATTCCTCCATGAGGGGAAACATCCCCTCAGCATCTACCCTGTCAAGCCCCCTCAGAATCTTACATGTTTCAGTAAGATCATCACTCATTTTTCTAAACTCTAAAGTATAGGCCCAGCCTGCTCAACCTTTCCTCATGAGGCAACCCCTTCATTCCAGGAATCAACCTAGTGAACCTTCACTGAACTGCTTCTGATGCAAGCAAATCCCTCCTTAAATAAGGTGACCAAACTGTACGCAGTACTTTAGGTGTGGTCTCACCAATTCCCTGTACAGTTGTAGCAGGACTTCCCTACTTTTATACTCGATCCCCTTTGCAATAAAGGCCAACATTCCATTTTCCTTCCAAATTACTTGCTGTAACTGCATGCTAACTTTGTGATTCATGTAGAAGGACAGCCAGATCCCTCTGTACTGCAGAATTCTGCAGTCTCTCTCCATTTAAATAATAGTTTTTCTTTTACATAAAAACTAGGGGCAGAAGTAAGCTATTTGGCCCCTTGAGCCTGCTCCGCCATTCTATAAGTTCATGACTAATCTGTTTATGGACTCAACTCCAACTTCCTGCCTACCCCTATGCCCTTTGAATGGATGATCCCTCTCGGCCTCCTCCTGAGGTGTCCAGCATCAGAGATGCCAGCCTTCAGCCAGTCAGATTCATTCCATGTGATATCAAGAAACGACTGAAGGCACTGGATACTGGCAATAGTACTGAAGACTTGTGCTCCAGAAGCTGCCATGCCTCTAGCCAAGCTGTTCCAGTACAGCTACAACACTGGCATTCACCCAGCAATGTGGAAAATTGCCCAGGTATGCCTGGTGCACAAAAAGCAGGACAAATCCAACCTGGCCAATTACTGCCCCATCAATCTACTCTCAATCATCAGCAAAGTGATAGAAGGTGTCATCAACAGTGCTATCAAGCGGGACTTGCTCAGCAATTACCTGCTCACCAATTTTGCCAGGGCCACACAGCTCCTGACTTCATCACAACTCTCGTCCAAATATGGACAAAAGAGCTGAACTCAAGACGTGAGGAGGTGAGAGTGACTGCCTTTGACATCAAGGCAGCATTTGACCGTATGCCATCGAGGAGCCTTAGCAAAACTGGAGTCAATGGGAATGAGGGGGAAAACTGTCCGCTGGTTGGAGTCATACCTAGCACAAAGGAAGATGGTTGTCGTTGTTGGAGGTCAATCATCTGAGCTCCAGGACATCACTGCAGGACTTCCTCAGGGTAGTGTCCGAGGCCCAACCATCTTCAGCTGCTTCATCAATGGCCTTCCCTCCATCATAAGGCCAGAAGCTAGGCTGTTCGCTGATGGTTGCACAATATTCAGCACCATTTGCTACTCTTCAGATACTGAGGTTTCCCATGTCCATATGCTGCAAGACCTGGACAACATCCAGGCTTGGGCTGATAAATGGCAAGTAACATTCATGCCAGACAAGTGCCAGGCAATGACCATCTCAAACAAGAGATAATCTAACCATCTCCCCTTGATGTTCAATGGCACTACTATCGCTGAATCCCCCACTATCGACATCCTGGGAGTTATCATTGACCAGAAACTGAATTGGACCAGCCACATAAATACTGTGGCTACAAGAACAGGTCAGAGGCTGGGAATTCTCCAGCGAGTAACTCAGTCCCTGTCTTCCCAATGCCTGTCCACCATTTACAGGGCACAAATCAGGAGTGTGTTGAAATACTCTCCACGTGCCTGGATGGGTTCAGCTCCAACAATACTCAAGAAGCTCGACACCGTCCAGTACAAAGCAGCCCATCACCCTCAACATTCACTCCCTCCACTACCGACACATACTGCAGCAGCGTGTACCATATACAAGAGGCACTGCAGCAACTCAGCAAAGCTCCTTTGACAGCACCTTCCAAACCCGCGATCTCTACCACCTAGAAGGACAAGGCCAGCAGATGCATGGGAACACCACCACCTGCAATTTCCCTCCAAGCCACACACCATCCTGACTTGGAACTATATCGTCTTCCTTCACTGTGGCTGGGTCAAAATCCTAGAACCCCCTTCCTAACAGCACTGTGTGTGCCTACCCCCCAAGGACCGTATCAATTAAAGAATACAGCTCACCACCACCTTCTCAAGGGCAATTAGGGATGGGCAATAAATACTGACCAAGCAAGCAATGCCCACATCCCACGAACAAATAAAAAAATTGTTGGCAGGCCATTAGGCAGGTCATGGATGCCATTTTCAGGCACATTTTCAAGCACTGGAATGCTACCAAATCAGATACAGGAAGATTTTAACAACTAAATATGTCCAGATTGCCTTGGTACTCCACCAAAGTGCATGGATGGATCCAAAAGGTCATGGGGAAATCCCTAGAAGAGATGGTTACTGCCCCCCTAGATGAGCTCCAGACAGAGGCACGGAGGTGAAACAGCCAGTGCCACCTGCTTAGCAGGCCAACCATTGAGCAGGTCATTGGGTTTCAGAAGATACTATTGTGGTGCCTGGATCGGTTGGGTGGCACCCTCCAAGACCCTCCTGCAAGGGTCTTAGTCATTGTAATGGTCTGCTGCCCTCTCCTTAACATGGCCTTCCTGAGATATGTGGACCTTGAGGAAAGTGAGGCCTTGGAAGGAGACAGTTCATTAGGGAGGAGCAGGAGGTAAGAGAGGAGGAAGAGCAGGCAGAAGGGGGATAACACTAATCAGAAAAGTGCCCCTGCTGTACGATGAAGTGGCCTCCTCCTGCTAACCTTTGGGAAGAGGACCTTCCTCCTCTTCCTCACAGCCTCTAGCAATAGAACCTGGTCGGCATCATTGAAGCGAGGGTCTGCTCTGCCCCTATTGCCAGCCCTCCAGCTCCTCTGTATTATCACGCTTCCCTCTGGTGCTGTGGAAGGCAGATTGCTCCCTTAGGACAACCAGCAGCCTCAGTGATGTCTGCCTTGGGGTGTCTACATGAGCCCCACCTTTGATTGACCCACTGCCATTTTCAATCCCACCAGCTCTAAGAGGGCAGGAAACCCATCTCCATACCAATTATGGGCTTACCCATTTGAAAATTGCAATCTGGATCAGCTTCCCACAGGATCTGATCCAAAAATGGAACCCTGTTCATGTTTCCCATGTCCATAATGAAAATCCAGCCCAGAGAGTAAAGTGAAGCCGAAAAGGTTGTGTATGACAGATGTCATGGTGATAATGCAATTGAGAACCAGGCTGTATATAGAAAGTTCAGAGGGCAAGTGAAACAAAATCAGAGAAGCATATTGAAATATAGAAGAGAATTGCAGCCAACACAAAAGGGAATTCAAATATCTTCCATAATATCAATAGTAAAAGGGTGATTAGAGGAGGAATAGGGGCATTTAGCCATGGAGGCAGCGGGCAAATGAGTAAAATGAGTACTTTGCAGCTATTTCTACCAAGGAAGAAGTTAGTGATAGAGGTGGTAGTTGAGACATAAGATGGGCTAATACTTGATAAAGAGGAGTTATTAGAAAGACTGTAACTAAAGTTGTTAAGTCACCAAGACCGGAATAGATGCATCTGACAAAACTGACAAATCAGTTTAACCTCAGTGATGGGAATGCTTTAAGAAGCAATAATCCAGGATGAAATTAACAGTTACTTGAACAAATGTGGATTAATTAAGGAAAGCCAACAAATATTTGTTAAGGGCAAATCGTGTTTAACTAAATTGCTTGAAATTTTCAATGAGCTAACAGAGAGGATTGATGAGGGTAATGTGGTTGATATGGTGCACATGGACTTCCAAAAGGTGTTCGATAAAGTGTCACATAATGGGCTTGTCAGCAAAGTTGAAGCCCATGTAATAAAAGGGACAGTGGCAGCATGGATAGCAGCAAAGTTGGCTCAGTGACAGTAAACAGAGTGTAGTGATGACAGTAGTTGTTTTTTGGTCTGGAGTAAGGTATTTAGTGGGTTCCTCAGGGGTCAGGATTAGGACCATTGCTTTTCTTGATCTATGGATCGGATGTGCAGGGCACATTTTAAAAATTTGCAGATGACACAAAACTTGGAAGTATTGTGAACTGTGAGAAAAATAGTAATAGACTTTAAAAGGACATAGACAGGCTGGTGGAATGGGCAGACATGTGGCAGTGGAAATTTAATGCAGAGAAGTGTGAGGTGATGCATTTTGTAGGAAGAATGAAGAAAGGTAATATAAAATAAAGGGTACAATTCTAAAGGGGGAGCAGATGGACCTAGGTGTATATGTGCACAAAATGTTGAATGTGGAAAGCAGGTTGAGAAAGTAGTGAATAAAGCATCTGGGATCCTCAGTTTTATCGGGGCTTCAACTGAAGTATTGTGTTCAATTCCGGGCACCACACTTTAGGAAGGATGTGAAGGCATTAGCGAGAGTGCAGAAAAGATTTCCCTAGATAGTGGGGATTTTTAAAGAGGTACTTACCTAGATTTCAAGCTGCAAAGCTAAACTGATAGCCAGGAAGAGTCATGTTAGAAAACTATAAGGCTCAATAGGGTACAAAATCAGGATGCTTTACACAAGAGGTTACAAAAGTGCCTCTGTGTTTTGTGAAATATATTTTTTGAGGATTCATTTTTGAAAGATTGAAGAAATGTTAAACTTTGGGGTTTTCAAAGGGGGTCACATAAAGGCCACTTGACTTTGAAAAACAGTCCCTGGCAGTGTTTATCAAAAGGGGCACTGACAGGTCTCATGCAGAAAACAAGCCTTTCTGGGAAACCACCTGACTACTAGCTCAATAAACAACAGAAAACTTTAGACACTTGGAGAAGTTGATGGAGGTCAAAATTGATTGAGGTCAAAAGGTTGACATCTTGTGGTCGGTTTCGCTTTTGAATTGTTTTGAGTTAGGGTTGAACTGTATAAAAAAGGGAGGGCATTTTCAAGGAGAGAATTCCCAAGGAAGGAGAGAAGACCACAATGCAGCTCAACTTTCCAGCACCTCTCTAAAAGACCCTGAGAAGTCCACTGTGTTAACTCATCTCGTCCTCTGTCTTTGAGGAAAAGCCTGCTAAATTAATTCTCAGCACCGCTTGAAAAGAACTGTTCTAAAAGAAACCAGTGACCTTCTACTTGTACTCAGAGGCTACACTGTATGCCAATTTTTGAACACAACATATCACATCTGCTGTTTCTTCAACAATGACCAAGTATTCAGTACAAGTGTCTTTTTGTCTGTAACAATCTCTTTTATTTTTCTGGTTAACCAGTGTATATGTGTGAGTTTTAGGAGCTATGGTAAAAAGGGAGCTATAATATTTCACTCTGTGTTTCTGCTTTACTTCGTTACTGGTTAAGACTTGTTTTATAATAAATCGATAATTTTGTTGTTTATTAAAGAAACCTGGCTGGTGTGTTTTATTCTGGGAAAAATAGTCTATGATTGACCGTATTGGTAAGTGGGAATATTTAAAAAATATGTAGTGACTGTGAAGAAGTGGAACTAGAATAAACAGTGCACTCCTCCTGCCTCGGTCATAACTGGTGTCATAGAGATAAGGGAAGTGTGAGAAGCATATGTGCAGAGGGTCACACCAGAGCAAGAGGAAGAGTGATTCAATGTATCAGGTCAGGTGGTCAAGAAACAGGGGTATAAGGGAGAGCAGATTTCTAACAAAAGGTGCGGAGATAGAAAACAATAGAATAAATTCCTTAGCCCGAGTAAGTAAATACAAAAGCTGGCTGAAGCCTAATGCCTGCCTTGCTGTCGAAACGCAGACAGAGGGTAGAAGTGTGTGAGAGGGGACAACCCGTGCTGCTCTGCCCAGTATCCATGTGGGTAATGATCTGTTTGGAACTGGAAATAACTGCCTAAACACTGAAATGTATTGATCTCTGCTGTGTGACAATGAAAGAGATTTGCTACAACTTATTGTTGTCAGGTCCTTACATAAAAATTATCTTACAAAACAGACACCACCTGTTCAAGAAATAATAAACTTGGAAACTGTTATAGGAACAGGAATATCCCATTCAGCCCTTCAATTCTGTTCCATCATTTAATTAGATAATTACTGATCTGTACCATAACTCCATTTACCCACCTTTGATCCGTATCCCCTGCTAACTTATAAATCTGTCTATCTTCACACTGAAAATTATAAAATAGGCAGCTCCATAATCAAAACTTATCAACTATTTGTTGGATAATTTACTATCAGATGATTGAGGCTAGAAAGTCCAATACCCCCACAGACGTCCTGATGAAGACCCTCTAAAATGAATCAAAATCCTGGAACTCCCTACTTAGCAACACTGTGGGGGTACCTTCACTACATGGACCACAGTGTTTGGGAAGAAGGACCACCAGCACTTTCTCAAGGGTAACTAGGAATGGGCAATAAATGCTGGTCTTGCCAGCAGCACCTACAATCCGAGACTGAATTTTAAATGAAACCCTCATGCCCTCAAAGAGCTATTGATCCCTTTTTGAAACTGGCTTGCTCTCTGAATCATAAGACAAATTCAGAAAATCTGTAGGTTTTGCTTAGTGTGAGACTGACAACTGTTCTGCAAACCAAGCGAGCAATAGGCATCTTATAGAATTATTCTTTGGGGTGATAAAGCACAAAGGGAAACTGAGCTGTAAGACTTGGTGTGAACAACCCTATGGTATCATTCCGAATGGTTCGAGTTAACACCAATTGATCACAATGGCAATTTATTGACAACTAACAGATATCAACATATTACAGTGTTTAAGAAATATTTTACAGCATCAAACAAGACTCATATTACCCGTTTAAACACTGGAGAGAGAAGCGTGTGTCGGGGATTGAGTTCCCTTTTGTCTCTCATACTGGCTCTTCTGGCTCTGCATCTTTCCCTTACTTGTGAAGCCCACTTTTTACCTTTTTTTCTTGGGGCTTGTGCCCAGCCACCCAGTCTGGTTGTCCCCAGCGCTGCATCCCCCCCCCCCCCCCCCCTCCCCCATAATTCAGGGTCCTCTCCCATTTATTTTCTTCTGCACTTCTTTACATTAATACCAGTTGATCTCTGCCCAGACAGTCTAACAGTCTCAATAATAATGTCTTCATTTGGGATGTAGTTACGAGTAACAAAGTCCAGAGTTGTTTGGTGCGTTCGGATTCTGTTAACAGTGTAGCTTTCCTGTTACTTTCAGGATTCAACTTAATCCAACAAGGGTGACTTGTCAGTGACTACAACAAACCATTATGGATACAGGTATATTTTGGTTATAAGTGTAGCAGATTTATTAAGTAGTTTACATTCAGTGCAATGATGTAATTCTTTACAAAGACAGTAGTCATATCTGTTCCTCAGAACCTCAGCGGTAACCCTCCGAATGACTGTGGCACGGTCTCTCTTTCTCTTCCCATGTTCTATTGACTGAAGATTCACTTCTTTCTTCCTCTGGATTTTTGATGCTGCTTCTCATGTTCAATAGCCATTCTTTTATACCCTTTTTCTCCTTCGAGCCTACGTGGCAATTGATAATTGCCTGGGCTATCTCACTCATTCTGCTTAATCATTTTTAAAAACTTTAACATTAAATCTATGCTTAATTTTCTGTATCACTTTGTTCCATTTTCTTGCAACTTAGTTTTTCCTTATCTAAAAACTTCATACAAACAATTGTTACATGAGTTACAGCAGTGTCTTTTATTCTGGTGATCACAGATCTTAGAAGCTTTGAACCGTCTGTTTTAATTGTAATTTAATTAATTTTCTGTTTTTCATTATCTGTTAGTTTCACTCACGTACCTCTACGTTCTTTTAATATTAACTCATGGTTTGTTTTTCGCTGCCAGTTTTTTTTAAACAAAACCTTGGCTTAGTATCAGGCTTGCTTCTGTTTAACTTTATGTTTCACTGAGCTTGCACGTATAGTTACATTAATAATATCTTAAAGCATTATTACTTATCATAATTGCTTCTAATTAAGCTTATACTTTTTAAGACATTACACCAAGCAGTGTACAATGAGGTCTAATGTCATCTGGCACATTTGGATACAGTCAATGGGTAATGGAATGTAATGTTGTGTGGTGCAACATGTAGGTTTTTGCAAGACCAAGTTTCTTCAAAAACAAACCTTGCCAAAAAACACTGTGGCAAGAATCAGCACTTGGTAACTAATGGTATAAAAGTTAACCTTTTATAGTCCCCGCCTTGAGAGAAAGCAGCCTCCTCTGACCCCCTCATACAAATGACTTCTGAATTAACATAGCTCGCGTCCAACTTCCTTCATAAACATTGCAAATGGCATACCATGATTATTAATACACCAGCATAATTCTAGTCACATTCATCACAATACACTGTAATATGGCACACTAGATTGCCTTCAGTGTTGTTGCCATTGGAGCTCAATATGAACATAGGAACTAGGAGCAGGAGTAGGCTATTCAACCCCTTGAGCCTGCTCCGCCATTCTATAAGATCATGGCTAATCTGTTTGTGGACTGAACTCCACTTTCCTGTCTACCCCCGATACCCTTTGACTTCCTTGTTTGCAAAGAATCTGTCTACCTCTGCCTGAAAAGCATTCAATGACCCTGCCTTCACTGCTCTCCGGAGAAGAGAGTTCCAGAGACTCACAACTCTCAGAGAAAAAATTGTTCCTCATCACTGTCCTAAGTGGGAGACCCCTTAGCTTTAAACTGTGCCCCCTAATTTTAGTCTCTCCCACAAGGGGAAACATCCTTTCAACATCCACCCTGTCAACTCTCCTCTGGATCTATATGTTTCAATAAGATCACCTCTTATCCTTCTAAACTCCAATGTATACAGACCCAACCTGTCCAACCTTTCCTCATAAGATAACCCTCTCATCCCTGGAATCAGTCAAGTGAACCTTCTCTGAACTGCTTCCAATGCAATTAAAGCCTTTCTTAAGTAAGGAGACTAAAACTGTACACAATATTCTAGATGTAGTCTCACCAAAGCCCTGTACAACTGTAGCAAATAAACCCTTGCAATAAATGACAAGATTGCATTTGCCTTCTTAATCACTTGCTGTAGCTGCATACTAAAACTTTTCGTGTTTTGTGTACTGGGACATTCAGATCCCTCTGCATCTCAGAGTTCTGCAATCTCTCTCCATTTATGTAATATACTGCTTTTCTATTCTTCTGGCCGAAGTGTACAAGTTCACACTTTCCCACATTATACTTCATCTGCCAAAACGTTGCCCACTCACTTAACCTATCTATATCCTTTTGCAGATTCCTTATGTCCTCTTCACAACTTACTCTCCTACCTATCTTTGTGTCATCAGCAAATTTAGAGAGAGTGCGGTGGTGGTGGGGAGACAGACAAAGAGAGGGGAGAGGGGGACAGTTGATGTTCATCAGGACCTGGAGACTGGTCAGCTTTTAGTTCTAGTATTTAGTATCATTTTCTCGTAAAACGTAAGTGTTGCAAATGGGATCTTTGCACAGGGCCCCTCCCATGCAATAATTTCCTAATTATTCATTTCCACTAATGAAGGTTAGTGGATCGGGGCGTCGAAAGTCCTTGTTGGCAACTGTGCAAGAGATTTATACAGCACGTCTGCCACAAGATTTCCCACAGCATCATACAGATTACGCCGCGTTATTTAAGACCAAATTTGTTGTGTTTGGCAAATAATTGAGTCTCCGGCTGTTGAATGTGTCGGAAGTAGCTGGTGAAGCCATTTCCACTGCGAATGAAAGTGAATGTCTGAGCGGTGCCACTTCACCGAGATTCATCGCCGTACTGGACAGTGCAGTTTGAAGGCGCCAGCCAA